>NW_010133293.1:0-11672 GCF_000699245.1 Pterocles gutturalis | reverse complement strand
CGGGGCGACCCGGCTCCGCCTGCTACTGCCCCCTGCTGGGCTGACCCCCGACACCCTCCGCCGCCTGCCTGCCTCCCCCTGCGGCCGTCAGTAGGTTCCAGAGTTAACGGCCTGCCACCCGCGGAGCGGGGTGTAGAGAGAAAAGGCTAAAAATGGGATAATTCGGGAACTTTTGTGCATTTTTCACCTCCATGGACCCCACACCACGCTGGTTGCCCATTCAGGGCATATGCACATATTCAGGGGCATGCGTGTGGGAGCACATGCAAGCACGTGTGTGTGCCACCAGTGCATGCACATGGTTGCAAAAGCCCACCCAGGCAGGGAAACACACCCAAGAGATTGCTCAGGCAGACGTGTTGCAAGCCTGTGCATGGGCATACAAACACACACATGCATATATTTGCATGTGCGTGCAAGTGCACAGGTGTGCAAACATGTGCATGAATGTACATATTTGCAAGCACCTACACATGTGTGCAAGCATGTGCATGAGTGCATGTCTGCAACTGTAGGCATACGTGTGCGCACAAATGCACGTCTGCAAGCACATATATGCATGTATGTCCATGCATAGGCATGGCTGCACGTATTTGCAAGCGGGCATATAAGCATGTGCACACAGCTGCAAGCACGTGCACACAAGCATGTGCAAACATATGCAAGCGTGTCCCAGTAAAACCCAGTGGAAGGGGACAGCACCCAGGGTGGGCACCCTTGGGTGGGTTTCAGAGGCACGAAGCGGAATCCTGCCGAAATCCGGGGGCTCGGTGCCTGCTCTTCGCCGCCGCTTGGGTTTATTTTTAAACCCGTTGGCCCTGAGTGATTCACACGCTGCCTGTTCTCTGCTCCTCGGCAAGTTTTACACGACCAAAATAGATGCTCTGGAAGGAAGGGGCTGTGCAGCAAGGCCCTGGTGGGGAAAAGCAGGGACCCCCCTTTTTTTCTTTGCAAGGGTGAGCACATCACTCAGCCACCCCAGGATGGCGGTTTTGGGGAGATACTGGTACAGAGCCCCTGGAAGCGGGACCATGGGTGATATTTACCCTGGATCATAAATACCAGGTTTGGCAGAAGCAGAGGAGCATCTTCCCCCAGGAAACAGGGCACAGGAAGGCAGCCTTTGCCCTCCCATCCTGAGTACAGGAAAGAAATATCCCTTTTTCCCCCAAATCTGGTTCAACTTCCCTGCTCCAGGGTGGTTTGGCTTCACAGTCTTCACATCTCGCTTTAAGATGTATCAATTCAGAGCAGCACTGGTTGGGTACCCTTTCACTGAGGGGTAAAGAAATGCAGGACATTATAATTTCTGATTGTTTTTTTAAATTCAAAGTTCATTCAATATTTTTAAATTAAACTTCAATAGTAAAAGGTTTCCAGCCATAACAGCAGAGCTCTGTAATTTAAGACTAAGACACACATACAACAGTTTCATCTGCCAGGATTTCTCCCTGAGAGATTCTCCGCTTCGAGCTGAACATGGTTTCCAGCATGGAAACCCCAACCACCAATGACAAGGACCCCGCTTCACATGACAGCGGCACCATCAGTCTCCTCTCCAAAGAAAAGACCATCCAAACCAAACTTCTCTGCTGCAGGCCTGGAGCTGAGCTCCCCACTCCAAGGACAACAGAGCAGGAGGAGGACAGAGTGGTTGGCCAAATCCTGACCAGAGGTGGACAGCAGACTGAAGAGCTGAGCAGAGACTCTGTAGCATCCATCAGCTCAGCGGGTCTGAGGGTTCCTTGGAGAAGTTTCCACAGTGTCTTCTGTGGAGAAATGAGTGGAGGACATAGCAGCAGAGAGGGTGGCTTGCAGGCAAGCCTCCTGCCTGGACAGCGACAAGGACACGAACACCAGCACATTGACCCAGCAAGTGCCGAAGCCACCAGGATGACACACAGCCAGATGCTCATCTGTGGGCATCTCTGGAGCAAGCCCTACCCATCTCCTGCTGACAATAAGCCTTGCATGGTCTCCCAAGCGCCCAGGGAGCAGGAAAAAGCACCTTTTTCCTCTTTGGGGTCATGTATTTATAGATTGAAAGACACAAAAATAGAAAAAGAGGCAAAAGAGTGCACGCTAAGGAAAAAAAAGTTCACTGCAACAAAGAGCAGAAGCTGGAGGTGGGAAGGGGTCTCTTTGCCAAACCAGTGGCTTTTCAGAGAGGGGGATCATTCCTCCTGTGTGTGCAGCGACCAAGGTCAGCAGGACTCTCCCTTCAAAACCCGCCAAATTCATGTTCGCAGTATCCTACGTAGAGAGGCTGCGCCTGGACACCACGCCTGGAAAGAGAGTGGAGATGGCATTAGGCAGCAGGCACAGGCAGAGCTCGCAGTTAGCGGAGTGTGGGGTGGCCATCACTGCCCCACCCCAGGCATGACAAAGAGGGCGATGTTTCCATCCTGTGCTTATAGACTTTTTTTTTGCTCATGCGTGGATGCATGGGGTAAGGGCAGGTTTCCTGAGGAAGCTGGTGCTGCAGGAGGGGTGGCAATAGCTGAGGGGTCCCCCTTCCCCAGCACAAAGCCACCAGCCCACACTGGCAGCGGGGGCTCTCCTCCAGCACCACACAACACAAGCTCTGTCCACACACAGGCAGGGGAAAAAGATCAGGACTTTCATCAGAATAAGGGTCATTTTGTGGCAGGGAAAGCCCACTTCACCCTCAAAACCCTTTGTGCTGTCCCCAGGAGCTGGCAGCCAGCTGCGAGGAGGGACATTACCCAAGAAGCTTGCAGCGGAAGTCGGCCAGTCGCACGTAGGCATCTTGCAGGTTCCTGACGGTCGCGTTACTCCACAGTCTCTCAGCTACAGCGCCAGCTCTCGGCCTTGAGGATCGAGGGACAGAGGCAGTTAGGGCAGCAGGGAGCTTGAAAGCTTCTCACACAAAGCCCTGAGCTCCCAAACACTTTCCTGACTAACGTCATTTGGCACACAAAGGCACAAGACTTCTATAGATCAAAATACAGCAGCAGCAGGTTGTACAGGAGCACATTACAGTCTTACAAACCCTCATTTCAGGCTCAGTGAAGCTGTCACTAGCACAGAGGCACTACGAGGGGAGGGGGACAAGCCCCACGTTTGGCACACGTTGCTCAGCAGCAAAGGAAAGAGGCCTGAGCTCTGCCCCACACGACTCGAGCTCACCTCCCCACGGTGTCTCTTACCAGAGCCTGGGGGCCAGGTTAGTGACGTCCACATATTCACCCCACATGCACGCCTCTCCGCCGATCACCCGATGCTTCTGCTCGGGGCTGCCTGCCAGAGGACACAGAATTCAGGTGATGGGGTGTTTTAAGAATCATAAAATGGTTGGAAGGGACCTTAAAGCCCATTGAGTTCCACCCCCTGCCATGGGCAGGGCCCCCTCCCACTAGCCCAGGTTGCTCAAAGCCTCATCCAGCCTGGCCTCGAACCCCTCCAGGGATGGGGCATCCACAGCTTCTCTGGGCAACCTGGGCCACCGCCTCACCACCCTAACAGGAAAAAACTTCTTCCAAATATCTAACCTAAATCTCCCCTCTTTCAGCTTAAAACCGTTACTCCTTGGTTTTACTTGCCCTTCTGGAAGGCCCTCCTTCAAACCCTGGGCTGGGGGAGACAATGGTCACTCAAGCACCTTCACACCAGCAGCAAAAACAAATTAGAGACCCAGCCTTTATGCTACCTCTGGGTCACAAGTCAGCTGTTATGAGAGCAGGACACAATGAACACACCTTCAAAATCCAAGGGCTCCACCTTGTAGGCTGCCATCCAGTCCTGCCCGTAGGAGATGCGGTTGAGGTACCAGGGGGCAGAGAGCAGAGCCCGGTAGCCAGCCTTGGTGACATTTGCCATCTCCTGCATGTATGGCGTGGGGTTCTCCTTCCACACGTGGATGATGGTGTCTGGCCTCACCTGCAGAGCACATGTGAAACCCATGCATGGGATGACCACCAAAAAGAACCACCCCAGCCCCCGGACAGCACCCCTAGAACCCACCAATACATCTGGTCAGGGTGCTGGCAGCATTCACCCCAGCACTGCGGTAGGGAAATCAGAGAGCTCTCACCTCCACGCTGTTGTCAAACACCTCCTGCCACACGATATAACCTTTGCCAAGGGAAGAGATGATGTCCAGAAGCCTGCAGTGGAAGGAATACTGAGTTTTGGGTCATGCCAGCCACACTGACCTCTCTTTGCTGGTCGTATACAGCCAAAGTGGCAGCACCGATATTCCCAACAGCCACACCAGGATGCAAAGATATTTCTGAAGAAGGGATAAAGCACAGCTCCTTATGGAGCTTCTTTCTCTGCAGCCCCAGGCTTTTTTGTGGTCAATCTCCCAATAAAATGTGGCTAGGCTACTCCTTTTGGGGTCAGGGAGACATGCCTGAACAGGAGTGCTCCTGAAAAGGAGATCTAGTGTCCTCGAGACAGCAGATGACATTTGTGCTGGACACATATCGCAGCTGCAGGACCTGCTACTGTCCTTACCTTTGGATGTAGAACGACTCTAATTTTTTGTAATCTTCACCAAAGCCCATCTCCCTCATGAAGGCACGAATTTTTGGATTGGATTTCCTGCATAGCAAAGAGAAGAGAATAAAAGCACTGCATCTTGAGCTCTGGAGAAAAGCCAGGACATGGCCAAGTCCTTCCCACATCAGCCGGAGGAGAGCCTGGGGGAGCAGGACACCAAAGATCTGCAGATGATCATGGCCAAAAAGCAATGGGTTGGGACTCCAGTCCCATATACTTCCCCTCCCAGTCCATATCCAGACTGATTTCAGACTCACCAGCACGTGAAATCCACCTCGTCACCACCAAGGTGAAGAAAGAAATCTGGGAACACGGTGCTGACCTCTTGAAACAAACCGCTCACAAACTGGTAGGTGCTATTAAGGATGGGGTTGATGGGCCCATAGGTCCCGGAAGGATCCTTGCCCAAATAGCAGGGAGTCAGGAGACCTGGAGCACCTAGGGTGGAACAAAACACAGGACAGTGAGGAAGGCGCTAAACGTCGCTATATGGCCCTGTACAACCCCCCAGACCCTCCTCAGCACAGGCCAGCTGGACACCCCTCTTTTTCCCCCCTCTGCAATAGCTACTCTGAGGACCGGACACAGCCACGCCAAATCCTTGCAGGATGCTACATCCTTCACAGGTTTACTCTCTGAATCTCTCCCCACTGCTTTTTTTTTTTGTTGGGGGGCGGGGGGGAGAATGGGGAGAAAGGTGGGTGGGGAGATTTCTCCAGGAAATCACAGGCAGAGCCACTGGGGAAAGATGATGCCAGTGCAGTCCCCAGCACCCTCTCCCAGCTCCACACACCACTGCAGACAAGAAAGGGGGGCAGCCACGGTTTTGGCTGAGATCATATGTACAGGTTGTACCCCAGGACATGGCATTCGGGGGCAGAGGAAGGAGAAAGTAAGACAAGATGATGTTTTCCTGGAGCTTCTCCCACTTTCAGACAAGGAAGAGGAGGCAGCTGCAGTCTGGGAGCAGGGAGCAGAGTGTCAGGACTGGGGCATGGCTGAGCAGAGCGGGGAAGCTTGGTCAGCTGCACCCCTAGTCATACCCAACATCCTGGCAATACCCATGGTGCCAGATGTTCCCAAAACCCACCCAGCTTGGACCCAAGTAGAGATGGAAACGTTTTCTCTTTGGATTTTGTTCTAGAAGTTGGACCACTGGGTCTTACTTCCTCCAGCCAATGGCTTGCTCCACCCCAGAGCCAGCCCGTGCGACACGGCTACCCACACACTTTTTTGGGATCCAGGCTGCAGATCCCCTTTCTCCTCCTGGTACAATTCCAACCCTTCTCAAAACAGCAGCAGGCAGGGTTTTGCTTCTCACCTGGACCCCAGGAGAGGGTGTGCCCAGGCGTGTCAAACTCTGCGATAACTCTGATGCCACGTAGCCGGGCGTACTCGATCACTGTCTGCACATCATCGGCTGTGTACACGTGGGTCATGGCATTGAAAGCTCCCTGGGGGGGATACACAATCTCAGCGCCTTGCTCAGGTGCCAAGGGAGGAACCTGGTCACCCTGGTCTGGGTGCTACACAGTGATCGGGGTGGGTTACCTGCTTGCTGAGCTCCGGGAAGGTCAAGCTCTCGTAGGGGAAAGATGGGTCATCCACAATGTGCCAGTGAAACACATTGAACTTGTTGTAAGCCATGACATCCTGGGAAGGAACAGGAACAAAGGTGAACGTGTCCTGCCCCTTCTGAAAGGTCAGCCAGCTTGCCACAGAAAGGAACCAAGGTCCCTATGCTCCAAAAAGACAGAGTCCCCAAACGCTCCCCAGGACCCCAGAGGGATTCAGACACCTCTCTTCAAACACAACAGCATCACAAAGAGTTGCAGAGGGCCAGGAGTGCTTCTGCTCACAATAAAATCCCTCTTCTCCCTAAAACTGACCCAATGGGGGGAGACCTGGAAGTTTAATTCTGCACAGGTTGAACACAGAACCAACCATCCACCGTCGTCTAATGTGGCAGGGAGGAAACCAGTGTTTTCCCTCGCCTCAGAAAACACACAGCCTTGGGAAGTAATCTGGATTGCAGGAATCCAGGATAGATGAGGGTTTTCTTCCTTCTCACATTTATCAAGGGACCTGCAAAATGACCTGAACGAGGGAGTTGTGAGTTACACCAGGAGCAAACACAGCCACTGGCACAAGGAAGGATCTACAGCACGGAACCATTTTTCCACATGCACACCTCTACACTAAAAATTGAGGTCCTGCTGCCATCCTGCCCCAGCCTGTTGCTTCATCTAGGGACAAGCAAAGCTGGTTTTGCTCAAAAAGCCTAGCTTTGACAAACTCTTCCTTGACAAAATGTCTACACATTAAGACAGGTCCCAGGATCTTTCGGAAGGAGCAAAAACTCAAAAAGTCCTCCAGGCCACTCAAGAAGCCCTCGGTTGTCACAGAAGAAGGGACACCCAACTAAACCACATCATCTCCCCACAGAGGCACCGTACCAGAGTTTCCAGGATGGCTTTCAGAGGCAGGTAGTGACGAGAGGTGTCCAGCAAAAGCCCTCGGTGAGCAAAGCGGGGAAAGTCCACAATTTCTGTCTCGTTGATGTAGTACTGCACACAGAAAGCATGGTGAAGAAGTGAGCAGGGCTGCAGGCAACACTGCCATCAGCAGGAGAGAATCAGTGTCACCTTTGTCCCCAGGGCCAGCGGGACAAGGAGGGTAGTCTCACTGCCCAGCATGCACACAAGCCAGAAAGAGCTGCAGTGCTTTACACAGTCAGAAGGCAGGGATTTGGCTGGATTTGTGAATCTCTACTCAGCCCTGGGTGAGGCTGTGCTGTTCTGCTGGTAACCCCTCATCCTCAGCCCATCCCCACGGAGGTAGGAGCATTACTGAGAGCTGACTGCCCCGGGAGATGAGGCCAGGACTCACCGTGCCATTCTCATCTCTCCCAACGAGCTGGCTGAACGTTTCGAGGCCTGCAGGAAAAACCACACAGAGTCCATTTCTCAGCACAGATTCCCCCAAAGGACAGAGCTCAATTAACAAATGAGCCTAGAGAAGAAGGGAGGCACAGAGAGACATCCCCATAGGCAGGGAGAGCGAGGACGCCTGACAGAAAGCACACCTCACCTCTGAGAGCTCCCCAGACAGCATCCGCGAAGAGCCACAAGGAGCCTCCTGAGACAGACAGCTTATCTGAAACACAGCATCAGAGCGGCCCATGCCGACGTTAGGTCCCAGACTCTCAAACGCTGCTGCAGGCAACAACAGCCCCAGCTAGGGCGTTGCAGCTGCACCGAGAAAAGGTTTTCATGCGGGACTGTACCCCAGGATCCCAAGGAACCAACTTTTGGGTTTCTTTTTTTGTTTTAAACCTCTCCCACTGCTTTATCAGTATCCTAAGGTAAATTGCTCCCTCCCTGCCCCAGTTTTTCACAGTGAGGATGCTGCTTCCCTGAAACTGGAAGGAAGTGCTGCATGGTGCTATTTCCAACTGATGGGCACAGAAACAGCCACACTCCCGCTCCACTCGCTCCCTCCCGCTCCCAGCCCCTATACACACAGTTTTCCTTGGATTCCAAGCTGGGAAACCCATCACAGTCTGGCGTGGCAACAAAGACAAGGAGCTGAGTGCAGGGCGTCTCCCAGGGTTGCTCATTCTCTGCAAGGGACACAGACCACAGATATCAACACCATCCTGGCTCTTTTCCCTGCTCCAAAATTCCCAAGTTCTAACATGTGGCAGAAATGGGCATCTCCTTCTTCATCCCAGAATAGGCACAGGAGTGTTCAGTGGGGGCTTCTTTGGACACAAGCAACCAGAAGCACGCAAGCTGATCTCAACCTTCAGCGCAGAAAGGAAGCCCCTAGAGAAGGCTTTGGAGTTAGAAGCTTAAAGGAGCACAAAAAGGAGGAGAGATATCAGATTATGGTCTAGCAGCAGCCCCCAAGGCTTCCTGGACACCAGCCCCTGATCTAAGCAACAGCCACAACTACTCAAATCTCGAAGGGGTGAAGAGCTTCACGCTTCCAAACTCTCCCAGCACTGGAAAAAAAGAACGAACCCAGGAGCTGTGATACCCTACCCACACTTCTCAAAGAGCAAAGAAACCCTGCAAAAAAGGGGGAGAGGATGCATACAAGGAGACTGCAGAGCTAGGCTGAGTTAGAGGTCACCAAAAGGTCTCGCCCAGCACAGAAAGGTTCCCGACTGATTTTCACTTTCTGCAGAGCAGGTCCCAGGCACAGTCACCCCAGCCACATTCAGATCCCAATCAGGAGCTCTGGCCGTGCTTCCCCATCTGAAGGAGCACTTCCAAGGATGCACAGCCCCACATCCTCACCAGAGTTGCTCCCAAGGGAGGTGTTCAGCCTTCGCCAAGACACATGGGGCTGCTCACAGCAGTCTCTGGACAGCAGGAGCACAGGTTAGCTGAGTGGGAACCTCCTAATCACAGCCAAGGTGCATGCCTACAACCCCACAGAGTTCCCAGGAACAACTCAATACAGTCATCAAAAAATAAAAAGCTTGGCTTGGAGTGAGCCTGGTCAGAAGCCAGGCACCAAGCAGACTTCAGAGAGACCATGGCACTGCCAGCACTCAGGTGAGACTCAGACATCCCACACTCTGAGCCAGAAAACCCAAATTTCTCCATGAAGGAAGCACAAAATCTTCACAGAGAGAAGGGAAATGGCACAAAGAGAGTCCTCAGATTTGAGGCTTCTCTGTTGGTTACAGACGAGTCGGTAGCCAAGGCAACCTCGCAGATGTGCAAACTGGCACAGCAGCACAGCAAGAGCTGCTCCCTCCGCTTGGCGAGGCGGCAGCTCCCCAAGGACAGCCCCTCTCAAGCCTGGTGACACGGGAAATGCTCACTCAGTTGAGAAGCTTCAACAGAACTGGTCCCACCACCATGCACCGTTTAAACCCACCCTGGGAGACATTGCCAAACCCAAACGTGGCCTCCTTGGCCAAGGAGCAGGCACTGCCCACCACTACCACAGCTCGAAGGCAGGGATCAGCCCCCCATCCATCACAAAGGCTGAAATTCGTGGTTCAAAAGAGCGCTGTGAAGGCACATGTCAAGTTAATTAAGGTCATGGACTGGAAGACAAGGATGCTAAGACAATGATCACAGCAGGATGGCAGCAATAAGACACCAGGTATGGGAGGTCCTGGCTTGAGCCCCACACAAGGCCCCGGGTCTCTCCCTAACTCGTTTCGGAGCTGCAAAGCTTAACGACAAGAAACAAGGAAAGAGAAGCAAGGGAAAATCCCGATTAGAGATAAGGAAAAAAATATTCTTCACCCTGAGGGTGGTAGAATACTGCAGCAAGGGCTCAGTTCTCCATGTGGGAAGATTGCAATTTCAGCTGGACACAGAAGCTTGACCCAACTGAAAAGCTGCCTCTGACTCCAGGCTTGGCTCTGTTTTGAGCCAGGGCTTGACCAAAGACCCCCATATGTCCTACCTAACTTAACCAGTCTCCATTTTCATGCTAGAATCCCAGCATGAATGCAGAGTTTGGACACAATCTCACTTGTCTGTTAAATTGACATAGCAGCTTTCTGAAACAGACAGAAAATTGTTTCTGTCTTATTTTCTCTATTAATAGAAACTATTTAATTCCATCCAGGGTTTCCATTGTCTGTTACTACTAACTACCCGTGCAGGGGGGAAAAAAAGGAAGGGAAAAAAACTCTAAAATTAAGCATGTAGCTTGAGCATCATAAAGCAGGCTGTATGGAAAGCGGTGAGTATGCACGCAGAGCTCGATCTTGTGATCACAAGAAGTTGCTCCGAGCAATTTCATGGTCACATTTCCCCTCTGAGAGGAACAGGAAAGTGTGAATAATTACATCAGCCATTTAAGTTTAGTTCCTAGCAGCAAAAAACAAACAAGAGGAGCCTTCTTGGATCCCAAATTAAAATATATTGCTGCTTACAAGGGTTGAAAAAAACAAAATAAGCCAAATGGTTACCCTCAGTGTTTCAAACTTGCCTTTGTTAAAGCACGATGCACTCAAGAAGAAGCAGAACGGCTTCCAGTGGCATCACCCTTCTCCGCTTTGATCAGCAGTGACAGAGTTCACGCTGACATTTAAAACACTTGGAAGCAGAGACACTAGCTCTTCTTGATGAATGAAGCATTTAATCTTTCCCAAAAACAGAACTTCAGGCTGCTGCAGACCCACACAGGCACTGCGCATCCGTGCGTGCCAGCTCCCCAGCCTCTGTTTGCCTCCGTGAACGCAGCCAGGGAATTTCCTGCCATTGATCTCAGACATGCAACAGGTCCTATCATGAAGAAGCTCGGCTACAAGAAACCTTTACAACCTGTCCCAAATCAAGCCCAGGCTCTCAACGTTTTGCCTTTCCTCATCTTACCCTACAATTCCAGGATGAATCCAAGAGCGACCACCTCTCTGCCAGAAAAGCCATGCTCACCTTGGGTAGAAAGACCCCCGTGACACAAATATGTAGTTGCCAGAAACACAAATAAAGCAACAAGAGTCTTTCCTTGCAGCAATGCTTCACCCTGGACACAAAGAGCTGCTAGGAACGGAAAGCGCCAAGCCTTGCGAAAAGTACTGAAGCCAGAGCAACTGCAGCACCAGAGCAGCTCTCCCCGCAGCTGCAAGAGAAGGAAGCCGAACGCAGCGCTGGGGGGCCAAAACGCGATCTGGAGGAGATAAAAAAGTGAGACGGAAAGTGGAAACTCTTGAGAGCAAGAGCCTAACTCCTCGAAAGAAACGCAAGACAACTAGCGCTCACTGTGCCAAACAGAATCAGATTTTATTTCATTTTCAAACGTGCGGGCAGCAGGCATTGCCCTCCGCAACGCTGCCCTTCACCACGAGATATCTCCAGCCACTGCGCCCCCAGCCCACGGCCGCCACCTCCCCTCACCCCCTGCCCCCCAAACTGAGGGAATGGGGGGTTAAAAACCCAATCGCCCCAAAACTGAAGGAATAGGGGGGATTAAAGTCAATCAGCCCCCCAAAACTGAGAGAATAGGGGGGGTAAAAAGCCAATTGTCCCAAAACTGAGGGAATAATAGGGGGTTTAAAAAGCCAATTGTCCCCAAAACTGAGGGAACAGGGGGTTAAAAAGCCAATCGCCCCCCAAAACCCGTGGTGTGGCCCCCAAAATAAACCAAGGATTGGGTTTGTGGGGGTTTTAAGG
>NW_010133292.1:0-4796 GCF_000699245.1 Pterocles gutturalis | reverse complement strand
ACCATTCTATGATTCTATGATTCTATATGCAAAAGATATTTTTTTTTGAAGGTGGGGAAAACAGTAGATTTTTTTTTTTTTTAATGCCATGTTAATTTGAACCTTCCTCTATATTTTTCCTCCCAAATCACAAAATCTCCTTGCCTGATAACACTTCTCTGCTTGGTGCTCTTAAGCACCTTTTGAGCTAAAAATAAACAAAAACAAGGAAAAAAAAAAAAGAGAGAACTTTTTTATTGCTGAGGTGCAATACTTTACTGCTAAACTAATCCTGACACACCGAGGAGCACTGCTTATAAAGATCATTTGAAGACACCAAAACAAATTACCACTCTTGAGAAAAATACTGAATAGCCCAAGATCCAGTTCTGTGTATCTGTTTTAAGATTAAATAAACCAAATCACATATAAAAAACTTCCTTCATGTTTTTAGTACCAAAAAATAAACCAAGAAACAACTCACAACTGGAAACAAAATATAATCTGTCCATGTGTTGGTTTCTGCTGTAATGTTAACAATTTCCATGGGGTTTGTTTTAGGCAAGTAAGGAAATAAGGTTAAATTTACAATTATGTCTTTCAAACACATTAATGCACAAGACCGAGTTCATCAGATCAGCTACGAATATTTTCGCCCTTAATTTTCATTGTTTTGTGAACTTGCATTAACATAACATCCATGTGGCCACTGAATGGTAAGTACAATGTGTAAGTATAATACAGAAGAGCAATATTAGGATTTCTATGCCATTTTAGTTCTAAAAACCAGGAGAAAAAGATGGCATTGTATGACCAGCCAGCACTCTGTGGAGCAGCAGGGAGACACAGAACATAGTTTCCAAACTACTCAGTCTGAGCATGTGTGTTATAAAGTCCACTGTGTGGGATCTGGGTACTGTATGTGCTTCTCCAGCCCACATTCACAATCTCTTTTCAAGCAATTGCAAGACTAAACCGAGCATCACAATATGAGATACCAGATATTTGGAGGAATTTAACTAGTCTGTGCTTTTCCGAAATATTTTCACATGTATGAAGGCTTGTCTAAGACAACCTGTGGGACAAAGACCTTACTACAGAAAACACAGATATTTTCAGGGCTGCTCTTGTTTCACCACTGCTGGGGTTCCCAGATGCACAGAACATTGCTCATATTGCTGGCTCCCTAAATGTTCACATTGTCGGGAACTTCATGGAAATTATGCTGCTGCTGCAGCCACAATGACATTTTCCAATGAATTTCTCTACCCGACCTAGCCCAGAACAGATGTTCCAACAAGAACTGTCATTCAAGGTAAGAGTCTTCAGAAATGCCAGCTTGATTTTTCCTTTCACTCCTGCTACAGTTTAGCAAACAGTTTATGAACCTTGACCCTGTGACTGTAAACAGTTGTTGTTCCTCATCTTCTTCACCTCAACGACTACCATGAGCGTGGAGATAGCTGTGGGCCTGCTGCGCTGCATGGCACCAGATCAAAGATTGCACTGGCAAATATGCAAAGAAGGAAATCATGGGTCTACGTTAGTTCAAAGCAGTGTCCCAGGACTCCTCAAGCTTCAGGCACACACGGCACAAAAAGAATTTTACAATCTAGGACCAGGACACAATAGGATATGTATTCCAAATGCTGAGCAACTAACATGAACTGCTGGCACATGCACCAAGTTGCTAAGCTATCGGGTGTAGACAAGACCTTTATTATTCTTTTCAAACTAGAGAAAACTCGAAAAAAAATCAGGAACTGGCCCACAAGGATTATTGCTTGTTCAAATTGGATTCCAGCAATTTTCCTTGCTGCAGAAAATACAATTTCTCTTTTCCTACTTAGTTGTGCAATATAATATGTTATAATCACATTTAGCTGGAACAATAATGGTAGCACTTGCATAATAGGAACTGCAGAACCATTCTTGCTCAACAGCAGTAGCAGTGGAGTCATCTGAAGTTGAAGTAATGATTTTACTAGTCTTAATGGCTTCTTCAAGTCTCGATTCAAAGGGAATGGGAAATAACACTGTCAGTGTGAATATTTTCCAGAGAGTTTCTCATAAATCTAGATGATTTCATTACTTTTCAGAAAGTATCTTTCAATTACATGTAAAGCATCAGCTTCACATTACAAATGAAAATGCCACATATGCAACCAGGAGAGATTTTAGTTAGAACGTCTACAGTCGATGTTCAATCTCAACTTTCATTTTGCAATTGCTGTTTCTATAACAACATGTAGCAGCAAGCCCATGTGATTAGTTTGATTTCATTTAATCTCTAAGAAATTTCATAACAAAAAAATAAAAAAATATCTGCAGGCATTAAATTATTTTCAAGAGAAACTGTTTAAGTAGTAAAGGATCCAAATATGTTTCAAATTGCAATTTTTTTCTGGTTTTAATTTAAATTGAAGGATTCACAGTCATATCTGCCAGCAGTCCGACATTTTTGTAAAACAGTATAAGAAACATGATTTATGCATCTTCTACATGTTAGCTTTAAGGATACTCTGTAAACATACGGACAGTCTCCCCGCAAAGGCTGATTAAGCTGGATTTTAGGTTCTAAGTATACTGGTAACTTGGAGGAACAAAATATCTCAGCATGGTTGTTTTAAAAGAAAAAACTAGGAGACAGACCCAAACAGAGACCTCCATGGAAAGATCTGAGGTAGCCTGATAGATTAAAAAAAAAAAATATTACCATCACATTTTAGAATATGGGTTCAGTCATTCTATAATTTGCTAAAGTTTACCATTTCTTAACTGATATTGTGAACAGCTGGAGAGCAAAATTATGGCAAAGGCTGACTAGTGTAATTAAAAGTGACTAAAGAGGTAAGCAAGCAAACCTGCTCACAGTCCAAACATTTAATGTAAGTGCATGAATAATTGGGAAAAAAAATCACTTTCTTAAAAGACACAGCCCTATCAGAAAGGTGTTTTTAATTAAGGCATCAATTTAAATCTTAGCACATTAAAAAAAATAAGTCCCAACACAAACAGGTCACATTGTTACCCCTAGTTTAAATGTTTGGTTTATAGACAAGTCTCACTCGAGGTGAGAATGCAGTCATGTTTTCCAGAAACTTTAAAGCCACCAAAAGCTGATATTGCTGTTGTAAGAAGCAGTTCTTTATTACTCAATGTCCCTATGCATTCCCAGTTGTAGCCTAGCTACCTTGTACCACACAAGCATTTCTGTATCCATATAGTGAACTGGATAGAATTTATTAAAGGGAACCACAGTTCAAGCCAAACCTCCTCCTTCCCCCAAAATGAGCTAATTTTAACCCCCATGAGTTCCCTTGTCCAATTCATCAGCCAGCTGCCCTAACGCCTGCCCTGACATCGAGCAGCACAGCAGCCAGAATGAGCACCTGGATGGGAGGAACACTTCTCGCAGAATTAGTTTTGGCATCAAGTGTTCAAGGAGTACAGGGCCAGAATCCAGATCAACCTGTGCTTAACACAGCTTCCAAAAGTGCCTGTTTACTTATGTAAGATGAATCCAATGACGTCAATTGCAAATAACATTAAATTCCTCTGCCCATTCTTATGTGATATTAATGCCTGATGGCTGCAACAAAAGCAGTTTTTGAAAACATCTCTTCACTCTAATGCTCACCATTCTAGAAAGTCCTTCCAATAACATTCCTAAACTGAACACTTAAATAGTTAGTTCAAACTAAATACTTAATGTTTCTTTAGCCAAATAGTAAGCAATGTTTTAAGTTTTAAACCCAGCCTTTTCAATCAGGGTATGAAAAGCTGCAATAACATCATCCTAGAGAACAGAACTTCCAAAGTTATTGTGCACTGTACAAAACCAGCATTAAGAAAAGCAGCTTATTATAAGGCACTAAAATATTTTAACTGTTTTCCAGCTCTCCTTCTAATTAAGACCGTGGGCAAACAACACAGAACAACAAAAAAGCTTTTGTTAAAATTCCACCTTGCTGAGGACAAAAGTCTACTAGAGCATTGCTAAGAGACTGTAAGCAATACATTCCAAGGGCTGTCTTAGGGAACTGTAATAAAATAAGTTGTCACTTTTGCTAAAGAAAAAGATCGTCCTTTTTACCTCTGTGTTAACCCATCTAACGCAATAAAAGGAACTTGGGTCCACAGCGAAGAAATGTAATGTCCTTGATAAAAAATTCAGTGGCTGCAAATTTCGCTGAAGCATATCCCGCCCACGTGCTATCTCTAAAGCATTTTGCATACTGGCAGCCTAGAGCCCAAATGGCTGTAGGTGTGTCTTAAACCAAAACCAACTTCCTCCAGAATAAACAAAAACCCCATGCAACCAATTTTACCTTGTTGATGGAAACTGTCAATGCTGGCTCCAGTTTAGCCTCGATTTCTTCTGGAGAGTAATAACAAAACAGCTTGCCACCTCTTAGTACGCAATACAGCCTCCTCCAGCTAGTTAGACTTCCTATCGTTTGCTAAAAGGAAGAAATAGTCAGGAACTGCCAAACAAACTACAAACTAAGAGCTTATTACAAGGTATACACAGATCAGCCCTGTGTGATCAAAACTTAGCCACACTGAATTATTTCCTAAAACAAAGGCTTTTTGTTGTAGAACATTTCAGTCACTAATTTTTAAAATGTTAGCAATATTTTAAGTGTCTTTTGGTGTTTTACAGTTTTCACAGATGTTGTGGTTTTGTGTAGTGGGTTTGTCTGGTAGCAGGGAGGGGCTGCAGTGCCAGCCCCTGTAAGTACTTGCTAAGAGTTCCCCAAGCTCCAAGTCTGGCCTGGCAGCAATGGAGGGGTTACAGTGGTGGCTCCTGTAAG
>NW_010133291.1:1217-4380 GCF_000699245.1 Pterocles gutturalis | reverse complement strand
GCTCCGCTACGGTTGTTGGCTGCACCCAGTTGCAGCCACCTCAAGACCGCGATGGGGGCGATGCCACGTGGTCCCAGTGACCCGTGGTGAGGATGCTGGGACAGAAGGAGGAAAGTTGTTTGGTTTTTTTTTTTCCTGGGGTTCATGGGGCACCGTGTCCTCTTTGCAGGTGGAGGTGACAACCGAGGGAGCTCGGCACACCCGTGTGCTGATGTCTGCCAGCCACCACAGCTCCAAGCTTTCAGAGCTCCAAGCTAAAGAAGCTCCGAGCTTTTGGATCTCCAAGCTTTCAGAGCTCCAAGCTTTTGGAGCTCCAATCTTTTGGAACTCCAAGGTTTCAGAGCTCCGAGCTTTTGGATCTCCAAGCTTTCAGAGCTCCAAGGTTTCGAAGCTCCAAGTTAACGAAGCTCCAAGAATTTGGATCTCCAAGCTTTTGGAGCTCCAATCTTTCAAAGCTCCGAGGTTTCAGAGTTCCAAGCTTTCGAAGCTCCAAGTTAACGAAGCTCCAAGAATTTGGATCTCCAAGCTTTTGGAGCTCCAATCTTTCAAAGCTCCGAGGTTTCAGAGTTCCAAGCTTTCGAAGCTCCAAGTTAACGAAGATCTGAGCTTTTGGATCTCCAAGCTTTCGGAGCTCCAAGGTTTTGGAGCTCCAAGCTTTTGGAGCTCCAAGCTTTTGAAGCTCCAAGCTCTCAAAACTCCAAGCTTTTTAGCTCTAATCTTTCAGAGCTCCAAGGTTTCAAAGCTCCAAGTTAACGAAGATCTGAGCTTTTGGATCTCCAAGCTTTTGGAGCTCCAAGGTTTTGGAGCTCCAAGCTAACAAAGCTCCAAGCTTTCGGAACTCCAAGCTCTCAGAGCTCCAAGCTCTCGAAGCTCCAAGCTTTTGTAGCTCTAATCTTTCAGAGCTTCAAGCTTTTGGAGCTCCAAGGTTTCAAAGCTCCAAGTTAACAAAGCTCCAAGATTTTGGATCTCCAAGCTTTTGGAGCTCCAATCTTTCGAAGCTCCAGTCTTTCGAAGCTCCAAGGTTTCAGAGCTCCGAGGTTTCAGAGCTCCGAGCTTTCAGAGCTCCAAGGTTTAGAAGCTCCAAGTTAACGAAGATCCAAGCTTTTGGATCTCCAAGCTTTTGGATCTCCAATCTTTCAGACCTCCAAGCTTTCGAAGCTCCAAGCTAATG
Source organism: Pterocles gutturalis (assembly GCF_000699245.1). Classification (NCBI taxonomy): domain Eukaryota; kingdom Metazoa; phylum Chordata; class Aves; order Pterocliformes; family Pteroclidae; genus Pterocles; species Pterocles gutturalis. The sequence goes on along the minus strand of NW_010133291.1, from coordinate 3,209 downwards.
AAGCTCCAAGCTTTCGGACCTCCAAGCTTTTGGACCTCCAAGCTTTTGAAGCTCCAAGGAAGGGGTCCCTACGCCTGCCCCAGATGTGGTTCAACATCTCAGGGAGGTGGAGTTAGTGCAGAAAACTCCTTCCCAAATTACTCCCGAACCTCCAGTGCCTTGTACCGGACAAACCACAACCCCACCCTTGCTGGGGCCATGGGTGCTCTGTGCTGCGGGGCGCTCTTGGAGAACTGGGGGACTGCAACACTCCTTGGGTCCCTCCCCACCCCATAATTTCTCGGGCCGTTACCTGAGCACACCACGCCGGCGTCTTCGCCGTGGTGGCAGTTGTTCTTTCCCCAACCCTTCGTCCTGCAGTAGGACAGGGCCACCTCCATCCCCGTGCAGTTGACATCGTCCAGCCAGATGGGACCCGACCCTGTCCCGAAATGCCGGGAGCCGGGAGCCGACAGTGCCCGGCCGCAGCCCAGCTGCCGACACACCACTCCAGCGTCCTCCAGGTCCCAGTGGTCGTCACACACCGTTCCCCACTGGTTGTCGTAAAAGACCTCAACCCTGCCGGCGCAGCGGTGGGGGCCGTCGGAAAGGCGGAGGGGAGCCCGCTGGGAAGGAACGGGGTCTGCGAAAAGGGAAACGGAGAGAGGGGCCGGTGGGGAAGAGCAGCACAGGGGAAGGGTGCGTGGGAGCTTCGTGGAGCTTCTGCGAGTGGTGGGTGGTTTGTGTGAACCGCGGGTGTGCTTCCCTTTCGCTCAAAGGCAAAAAAAAAAAAAAAAAAAAAATCCAAGCCCAGGAGGGCAAATGCTCTGCAAACCCCCTTTTTGAAAGGCTTTAAAGGGGCTTCCGATTTTTTTTTTTTATTGGGAAAAAATTATTTGTTATGACAAATGGTGGGACATTGGAACAGGTTGCCCAGGGAAGCTGTGGATGCCCCATCCCTGGAGGGGTTCAAGGCCAGGCTGGATGAGGCTTTGGGCAACCTGGAGGTGGCCCTGGGCTACTGGGAGGTGGCCCTGCCCATGGCAGGGGGTGGGATGATCTTGAAGGTCCCTTCCAACACAAACCATTCTGGGATCCTACAAAAAACGAGGCGGGCAGGGGCAGAAGAAAATAAGCAAATCACTTTGGCATCCCGCAGCACAACTGGAAATCCTCCGTGTCCGCAGGGTGGGATAAATGCTCCTGTTTGCGCTGGGGGTGGGGGAAAAGGACTTTGTGCCTTTTGTAAACGAACTGGCCGGCCCTGAAGAGGTGGCCAACACGATGAAGCAATTTCTGGTTGTGCCTGGCAGCAGTTGGTCAAGCTCCAAGCATTTCCCGACCGTTCCGTGTGAGAGGTCAGGAGAATTACGCGCTTAACGAGGTTTCCTTCCCCATCTGCCGCTTTCTCTTCCTTTTAAAGGCTGGGGGGGGTCAACGGAGGCTTTGCTCCATCCATCCTCCAGCCCAGTGCCCCCCCGTTCCTCCAGACCACCGCCCGCCTCGCTCTCCTGGGATGCTCCTTCCCCCCCACCCCATGCGAGTCGCACTCACCGCAGAGGCACGCCAGGCAGACGAGGAGCCACGTTCCGGCGAAACCACCCAGGCTGCTGCGAAGGGACCGGTGGCCACGTCCCCAAAGCCCCATGTCCCTCGTGTAGGACAGGTGACGGTCCCAGTGGGAGCTGGAAGCTGAGCTGGGCGCCGGCGTTTTTCCCCTCCTCTGCCCGTGTTTGTTCATCCCTCCTCCTGCGCTGAGCCCTCCTCCTGCTGTCCTGGGGATTTTGCCCTCTGGGGGGTTGGAACTCGATGATTTTGAAGGTCCCTTCTGACCCAAACCGTTCCGTGATTCTGTGAAAAGTGGCAGAAATTTGGGAGCATGTGCCCCGGGCAACTCCTTTCTAGTGCGATAGAGCCCCGGACCAGCCCACGCCGTGCAGGTATCAACGGAAAATTCCCAACATCACCATCAACTGGACCGTGAGATGTTCACACAAGGCTTACTATGAGTTG
>NW_010133291.1:0-1176 GCF_000699245.1 Pterocles gutturalis | reverse complement strand
TCCCCCAGCCACAGGCTCGGCTGTAGGTTTGGCCCATCCTCCTTTGCAAGTGTCCTGCATGCTGTAGGATGAACGTTGACCCATTGGTTCTCCCAGGTTTTGGGTTCTTCTCGCTTCCCGTGGTAGATGCTTTCCACACGGCGTGCAAAACCATCTTCTGTTCTCCAGCTTGGTCCATCCTCTGCGGGCACTCCAAGCCTTCGTCTTCCAAGCCGCTGAGTCCCAGCGTTCATCCCCGGTTCCTCTCTTCCCCTGCGTTGCAGAGCTTTGTGTTTTCACCCCATGAGGGTCGGCACGAGCCGTGGTGGTCCCAAGGTCTCATTTCCATGAGCAGAGGTTCTCCCACCAGCATCCCTCTGCGGGGCTGACCAGCACCTCCGCGCCCTCCGAGTCCTACCCAAGAAGCTCCCTGTGCTCCAAGAGGCTCCAGGAGACCGATGGCCAAGGACACACGGCCCACGAGGGATGTTCGGGAATGCAGCAGATAGTCAGAGGTGGTTCTAAATATCTCCGTGAGGCTTCAACCGAGCTTTCAGGTGGAGATCGCGAAACTGCGCGATTAACCGCCGCAGGGAAACACGTACGGCAGGATAAACTTTGCAACTGGCTAGGAAAAAGAAAATAAAGTCCAAGAGTAAAACACGGCGTGTCGTTTTCCCCCGACCCCTGTCAGCTCTTGGTCTGGGACGCTCGAATCGTTATCTCTGTGAGTTTCGGGATCCTCCCTCTCCGGGGGGATCGTTAGCTGGGGCCAGGTGGTTGTGTGTCCCCCCCACACACACTGCGGTCAGCTCTCGGTCTGGGACGCTCGAATCGTTATCTCCGCTCCGTGAGTTTCGGGATCCTCCCTCTCCGGGGGGATCGTTAGCTGTGGCCAGGTGGTCGTTTTCCCCCCACTCTGGTCGTCCCACTTCCCGCGGCATCCGGAAGTCGGCTGGAAAGTTGGCGTCAAAGCGAAAGGGGAAGAACGGAAAGAAAGAGAAAGGGGAAGGAGGGTGAAAGGAAAGGAGAGGGGAGAGGTCAGAGCAGAAAGAGGAAGTTCCTCATGGCACGAGCCGAAAATACTCCCCCCAAAAATACTCTTTTCCCCCCCAAAAATACTCATTTTTCCCAAAATACTATTTTTCACCCAGGACACCAAGGGCTCCTCCAGGACCCTCAGGACCCACCAGGATG
>NW_010133290.1:0-21777 GCF_000699245.1 Pterocles gutturalis | reverse complement strand
CGCCATGCCTCCCCTGAGGTCGCTTGCAGGCACAGGTGTTCTTTGATCCGAAGACTTCTTGCGCACCGAACCCAGCCCAGCACCCTCAGCCCCTTCCCCTGGGCTGGGGGCTGCATCCTGGGAGCCCCCAGAGATCTGGTCCCCGGAGCATTTACAGCCCCGGATTTTCCATGGGGAACCGGTGTGGACAAATAAATGTGAGGCCATAAAACCCAAAGCAAATTGATCCATCTCCAGGTAGGACCATTACCTGACGTCTTAATGCGGTCCTCTTTCTATAACGAACATTTCTAGACAGAGCAAACACTTCTCCCTCCAAAGCAAATGAATTTCGTATAATTTAGAGCTAATTCTCTTTCATTCTGCCTGCGTGAGCAGGAGATAAGGGCACGCTTTGCCATGCTAACAACAAGGCAGGGAGCTGCAGTGAAGGAAAAGGGCCCCGCTGGGTATCCTGGCAGTGGGGACCCTGACCAGGCCCAGGGTATAGTGATGTCTGGCAGCTGGGGGGTTGCGGGGTGGGGAGCTGAGCCTGGTCGGAGCCCAAGCCTAGGGATCACAGTTGCCTGCCTCCTCCTCCTGGGGTGCAATCACTGAGATCCGGCTGAAGATCCCCTTCGCAGCTGGGGGTCGCCAGGCAAAGCCTCTGAGCTCATAAGTGGGTCCCACCCCAGTGTCTGCTTGGGAAATGGGTGATGGAGGGGGCAGGCAGGAGTGATGGGAATGGCCTTGCTCACCCCAGAATTGGGTTCTATACACACCACTGTGCTGACTCAAGGGAAAGGTCCAGTGACCGCATACCCTCTCCCTGAATAGTGTTTATACACATCCCCTCCAGCAGTCACAGCAGGGTGTGCACGTGAGATACCACACACAGATCTTCTCCCCAGCTCCCAGAACTTTCTGCTCCAGGGATTTCCTGAGCTGTGTGGATTTTATAATCCATATTCCATCCCTCCACATCTTAAATTCCCTCTGAGACCTTATGGAAACCTTTCACTTCCCACAATCTTATGTCAAAATATTCCCCCAATAGCAGCCACTGTATGAGGCACTGCCACCCTTTGTTGACCTTGCACCTGGCTGCAGTTAATCAGCCCTCATTCTCCAACTAGAAGACCCTTGAGATGGGTAGGCACAATGTAAGAAAGGTGTAGCACTGCCTCTTTAGATTGTATGTGGACTCGATGTGGCCAGCAGCACTTGAACACTTTGAACAGTGAGCCCAGGGACTCCTGTCCACACATTGTCATCTCCCAGCTGGGAACTTCGCCTGTCCTGACTCCCCAGGTCTGTGGTTTTGGCAGTCTTGGAGTGACAAGAAATTTGGCCGTCCTCAGTCTACAGGTAACCATTCAGAGAAAAGATACAAACAACACATTTATTCTGACTGATAAATGTACAACAGCGTTTTAATAATTGAAAACAGAGAAAATAAAAAGTAAGGGACATATTGCACACTAGAACAAATTAACAACAGGTTGGTTAGATTCTCCCTCACCTTAGAGCTTGGCTGGATGTATGCAGCAGTTCAGCTGGAGGTCCTGGGCTTTACCAGTGGAAGTTTTTATTGACCATAGAAGCCCCCAAAGATCTTGGGGATATCTATGGCTGCCATGTTTAGATCATCCAGCTTCATCCATAGAGCTGGAAAGCTCACACTGCCAGCTTTGCATTGTACTCTGATTCATGAGCATGGTCCCACAAGCAGTAACACAGTCCTAGTTGGTGCCAAGAACAACCCTGGTAGATCCAGGTTGCTTCCTCTAATGGCACTTTACTCCTTTGAGGTGACTTTTCTGGGCCACTCAATGCTCTCATTAAAGTTGCTGTGGGGATCTCATTAAAGTTGCTGTGAGGATCTAACTGGAAGGTAAATCCTTATAGCCAGTTGGTTATTCCAAGAGATTAAACAGAAATGAATCCATGGGTCTATATCTGTAATTGAAGGATGATAGTGATAGCTGCAATGCTAAGTAACACAGGCAGTTTGTAATTATCTCCAACACAAGTGCAGGAATTCAGATATTTGAATATCAGTAGCAAATGTTTCAGGTACTCAGCCGTTGCCATCCTACAAGAAGATCATGCAATAACCACACTGCAATGCTTGGATTGCTGTATTAAATTCAAGAGTCTTTAAAGGACTTGTTAAGATTTGATCATATTGGTCCGGCTTAGTGTTTGCCCAACAGAGAAGAGATTGTCTGTATGGTTGACTGTTATTCCATATTATATGAAGCCTAAAACTTTAAAATATAATACGAATGTGGCTGCATGCCCAGTGGTTTGGAAAGCCAAGCCACATAGCTAACGTGGTATTTATGTGGTTTTAAAATGTATGCCAATGTATATAACATGCATCTTGAAATTTGATGGCATTTTCAATAATCTTACCTTTAAATGGTTAATTTAGGAGCACAAGGTGAGCCACTGTATTTTGAAAGTCTTGTCCACTTCTTCCCTAGTAGTGTCTGACAGATGTCACTGCAGGCTGCTGAGATCAGTGAAATGCAAAACCATCTGGACACAGTATTTTTTTTCCCCTAGGAAAGGTGGAAGGAACATTTTGTTTGCCTTTCAATGCAAATGATTTGTGAACCCCTACTCATTTCGTTCCCTTTCCCGTTATGACTGGTGGCAGTCTTGTAATTCCTCCCACCTCCCTGACCGTCTAACTGGAGTATAAAACAGTAAGGGATATAGTTCAGCCACACTTCCTTATAGCAATCTGGTTTGATTTTCTATATTTGTATAATATTTGATTACTTCTCAGTGCTCAACTGCTTTTTTGCAGTCCACATTTAGACATAAAAGAAGTATTGAAGGTGAGCGGAACATATTCAAAAGAATATGTTTTTGTCTCCCAGCTGTACTCAAACCAACACAGAAAAACTGTATCCATGGGAAGGGCCGGCAGTGGGAGAAGGAGAAGTTGACTGGGAAACAGAGCTTTCCCAGGGATTGATTTTTAACCCCCCCACACATGGCTATATCTAGCAGAAAGGTAACCTTTCACAAAGCTGGTTAATAATCAATAACTATGTGAAAACAAAGCTGTCTTTCCCTCTTAGCACTAATGATAAAAACAAGAGCATGAACTATTCCACCTGCCTTAAAGCAGCACTGGTTCATCAGCTTTTCCTTTGGCAGGAAGCTTTTTTGATCTCCGAGCAATTCTGCATTCACACACAGTAACTTCAGTTTGCTCTTCCCACCACACAGCAGCTTCCTCACACCATAGGTGGGCCACATCTTGAACTGTGGGAAGACGTGTTTATGTAAACCATTTTGAATAAGAACTTGTCCAGGAAATATGTGGGAAAGTTGCCTTTGGAAAGGCTGAGAGTAGGAGAGGACCGTGCATACATGCATTCTCTTTTACACCTTTTAATTTTCTTCCCTTCTCCCCCGTTATTCATAATTTCATTTTCTGGTAGGAATATTGCCTATCACTGGGGAAGCACAGTTTCATTGCCTTTTAAGAAGAGCCAAGGAATTACTTTAAAATACTGTGAAAGTTTCCTCTGAAAACACAGCAACTTCATGCAGCCTGCTCCACAAAGCTTAACTTTCTGTTTTCTACTTCATGTTTATTATATCAGATAGGAGCAGAAAAAAATTATGTATCTATTTATATATTAAAATATATATATGTATATATATATTCATATAGCTATAAATAGAGGAATTCGGGGCAGAACTATAACCCAGAGAGAACTCCTCTGCACAGCCCTTGCCTGTGGGTGCTTCCCTGGGCCCTGGGCTCTCTGGGGAAGAGCTGGTTTGGGGCTCAGCTGGAGTCTGGCCATGCAGGCAGCACCTGGCAGTTCTCATCGTAACTGTCCCCTCTTGTTTGCCCATTGTAACTTTGCCGGACTTCAACCATTTGGGCTGAAACTTTCCATTCTGTATCTCTGCCCCTCACCAAACATGTGGGAAAACTTTCCTTACGGTGGTTTGGATGGGTACGAAGTGGTGGCACACCAAAGCAGAGTGTGTGGGGAGGGTGTGAAGTCACTGCCGCTGCAAGTCTTTGCAAACAGGAACTATGTATGCACGGCCAGTCCCAAACTGGAGTAGAGGGCTGGCATAGCTGACATCTAGAGCGATCCTGCACAGGCTCCACACGTATGTCTTAAAACTTAGCAGCTAAGCCCTTTGTGATTTTTTTCTACAGGGAGCAGATCATGTGCTCATTATGTTGCAGTTGTGGTATCAAGGCCAGGAGCTGAAAAGCTTGAAGTTGTTCCTCATGAACCATCCTCCAGCCCCGGGCAGTGTGGAGGAGGAAGGTGATTTACACAGAGGAAATATAAGATGCTCACCCTTCAGAGGAAGAGTTTGGAGGTCTAGGTTTGGGTGTGCTCCCAGCTCCGCTCTGGATGAGACCCTGGAATACAGAACAGCCTGACCTTTTTCCCCTCCCCTGTCCCCCCTCACAGGGAGAAGCATGGGTGCAGGAGCCGGGAGAGAAGGAGGCTGTGCGCTCACCAGCCCTCTGCTTGCGTTGGAACCAGGACCTGGGCTGCGCTACCGGGTGCTCCAGCACATCCAACCAAAGGGAGATAGTGGAACCTTGATGAAGCTCTTGGGTTGAACTTCACAAAAAGGATTTGCAGCTGCAAATGCCTTGCTTTTTTGGGTGACTGGTCTGCAGCAGCTTGAGGTACTCCCAGGAAAAGGGGAGCTTTTGGGGAGTCTGGTTGTGAACACCCAATGCCACAAGAACTGGGCTCTGGAAGTGTCTTGGCCCCTCAAGTGCTGTCCACGGGGTCTTTTTCTGAGCCGGTGGGTCCAGTAGCACTTCCAAGCACTTCAACTAGGCACTAAGAATTTGTGGAGACTTTTAAATTTAGTCCCACTTGATCTAATGTGGATTTTAGAAGGTATTTACATGGTTATGCAATGATTGAAATCCATTTGAAAACCAGGGCTCCAGATTTCATTCTCCCCTCTGGAAACTGCTACCACACCAGACCTGGAGGTGCTGTGAACCTCTCAGACACCACAGAGGGAAGTGCTAGGAAAGAGCCCATGAGGACATCCACGTCCTGTCCTCTGAGCATGGGTGTAATAAAATCTGCAGTGAATAAATCTTGCCTCAGGGACCTCAGGAGGGAAAGTAGAACAAGTGCAGAATTGGTTTAACTGGACTTTGTCTATAACGTTGTAAATAAGAGTCCTGTGAAGGAACAGGAGGAGGGCAGGAGACAAAATGCCATCTCACAGAGTATGTAGACAGCAGCATTGGTTCAAGCTGTCCAGTCAACTTCCTTGCTTGTATTTCCTTGCTTCTGTAATAGACTGCAATGGGCCTAATTCTTATGATCATCCAACAAGGGAAGATAAATATATCTATGCCTTACATGTCCAATCAGTTATTAACATAGGTTGATTTTTAAATATTTAAATAAATAAATATTTTTAAATTAAGAGACATCTGCACCACGGAAAATTTTTAGGGCCTCTCATGTTTTAACAAATGGAGAAAAAGAATCTAGAATTTTCTCACAGATAATTCACAAACACAAAAGTAAACAGAACCAACTAAATAATATGGATTTCTCATTTGCTCAGCTACAGTCACTATTGTTTTCCTGGTGTATATAAAATTGTCTAAATGTTTATGTGCATAAACTTCTATTAGCTTGCTTATTTATTTAGAATCGTAGAATCATAGAATGGTTTGGGTTGGAAGGGACCTTAAAGATCATTGAGTTCCAACCCCCCTGCCATGGTCAGGGATACCTTACACTAGACCAGGTTGCTCAAAGCCTCATTAAACCTGGCCTGTTTAAAGTATAATTTAGTCATTAAGGACCAGTGTAGCCTCAAATATTTCCACTTATCTGCAACACTCCTTTGCTCCAATTGGCTCCTCAGCTCACCTTTCTTGCACCTTGGTTTACCTTCCCTTCCCTCACTTTCTCTTTTACCTGCTTTCTCTTTCACTTTCTCTTTCTCCATCTTAATCCTCTTAACTGTATTTCCATCTAGTATTTCCCAGTCCCTTTTTTATATATTTGTTTCCTTGCCTTTGTATAATATTTCTGTTCATGTTTTACGTTTATATCTGTATAAGATTTGCAAGTCCAGCTCAAGTTTGAAAAGCTGTGATTTAAACCCCCAATTACATAGCAAACCAGGAAAAAAAATAATATCTTTATGGAGCTATGATAACTGTACACACATAATGGGTATAATTTTGTGCATTTAACTGAAAGCTTGACTAGATTTTCACTCTCTTAATGATGCATGTAGGTTTTATTGCTCCTTACCTGCATACTGGAAAGCACATTGTTAGAGCCTGAAATGATTTTATGTACCTAAACACAACCTGATTTAATGCATCAGCTGACAAGGACAAAGACATTGATTAAATGTCCTGCCTCAGGTGTCCAGAAGGCTGGAAAAGGCTGTCTCCTCAAAATAATCAGTGAAACTCCACCCAGTAATCATTAACTCAGTGTTTGGTCCAAGCCCTAGCAATAACAGGACTCTTTAAAAAGCAGCAGTCAGAAAACACTCGGTGTGGTTTAGTAGACTAATTGGTCTCATTCATTGAGGAAGAGTCAAATGGGAAGAGTTTCTCGCTGGCCGGTAAGGAATGCATTGGGTGTTCAGTCTTTGGAAGGGCACCTCTGGCCTCAGTGCTTGGTGCTTGCGGGGGGATTGTAAGACTGTCGAGCTGGAATAATATGGAAAAACAGTGGGATACGGAAAAACACTGGGAAGAAGAAATTCCAGCTTGGTTACTCCCAGTTCATTTGAATTTGTAAAAGCCCTGGGCTGTCCTGCTGTCTCTTGACACAGGTGGTGTCAGGTGCTACCAAGGAACTGATTAACACTTAAGCCAGTGGTGAGAGGGTCCGCTGGTTTTTGAAGTGTCACTTGGCGGATTTCAACAGAGCAACACGTAGCCACTGGGTGTCTAACCAGGCACAATCATGATATCTTGGGACTTAAGGCTGTTCTCATATATTACATCTGCAACAGTTTCCCGCAGTCAATAAAATTGACTTGGCATTGCAGAAGCCTTGTCAAGACTAATTTCATAACAGCAACCAAAGGAAGTGAGACATCATGTTTTAGTAAAGAAGCTTTCAGAAGCCCCACAGCCATCAGGGCCATGTGGTCCCAGGATCAGCTCAACCTAGGAGACAACCTCCTCTCAGAGTAATGCACAGTCCGAAGACCCAGAGCAGACCAAGGCAGACAGAGGCTCAGGGGAAGGAAGGCACCTGCCCCAAGAAATAACCCCAGTTAAAGACTCCAGGTCTCCCATCCTTGGTTGGTGTCCTATGAAGAGCTTACTGTGCCCCCTGTTGTGGTTAGGAAACCTCCAGTTGAACAAATGAGTGCTACAGTTGCCAAAATCAGCCTCTTAAACTCTACGATCATCTTGTGAACCTCAAATGAAATCAACTACGTTAGTGCTCAACTCATTTGTGCAGCAGCACCGTTAGTATGGTCTAATTTATGGAGTAGCCAGGTTCTGGTTAACAGCACAGGAGGGCGCAAGAAGGCAATTAGCGATCTATTTTCCATGCACATCAGAGCAGAAACCTGTATATAAAGGAAGTTCTTCTGGAAGGCACAACATGCTAAAAAGCTTTCACCTAAAATTATATAGCCTGACAAACAATATAAAAAAGTAGATTGCCCAATAAACAAATAGCGTATCAGCTATTTATACAAAACCATGCTACTTAGACTCTTCAAGCTTGAAACGACTGTGTATTTTTTTCCCCATTAAAAAGTTATGATGGTCTATGCTAAAATTGCTTTAAATACAGATTTGATATAATTGTGTTTTCAAAGCCTGGATGTATTTAACACTTTTCCCAAGATGAAGCATTAGCTCTGGGTGGATGTGGAAACAGCTCCAAGGATTTCCTTCACCTCTGGAGCCATGATGTGTGGGGCCAGCAGCCTCTGAATCTCCAGTGGGAGCAATGGAAGGGATGTTGAAGGGAACAGTGTCTTCTGGGGGTGAGGCCAGACAGCAAACATCCTCTGTGCCATTCCCTGTGGTTTCACCCGAAGCTCCTCATGTCTTTTTTATTGGGGTAGGCTTAGACTCTCTGTAAGCTCAAGGGGAAGAGGAGTATAAATTAGTATTCAGCAAAGCAAAAGCACCTGTTCTTCTTCTTGCCATCCAGTGGCTTGCACTGTACCATGTTCTGCTTCCCACCGCAGCCACACCTCTCAAACCAGGCCCTGGCCCAGGTCCCTCCGCCTCAGTGTCCCTGCCTTGCCAGCACCTCCTTTTTTGCCTAGGGCTGAGCATGTTCGCAGTGTATGGCTCCCCTTGGTGGGAGCAGCAGAGCTGGGCTCTGAGAGATGCCAGCTGCAGACCACAAAGCTGCATGTTTTTTCCACAAGATGTTCCCTGTTGGGCAGGACCAGGTAGCCAGCCAAGCCCTTTGGAAACAACATCCCAAGCTGTGCTCAGGAAAGGCAAAGGCCCTCTGTTAATTGCTGGCTCCACTACTCTCAGAGTAACGCATGGTCCAAAGACGCAGAGCAGACGGGCAGACAGAGGCTCCAGGGTACCAGGCAGATGGACCCAAAGTGAGTCTTCACATGAGTCTTCACCCACCACAAAGGAACCAGCTAACTCAGGCTTGAACATCTCCAGTTGTGTGAGTGAAATCCCACCCACGTATCTTGTTGTTTTAACTTGGTATTATCTGCTAATGAAGAGGCGTGGACAGCATACTTGTGCTTTGGTGCTCGGAGGGAAGAAACAGGAAGGAAGTTGTGCCCAAAGCCCTTAATCCATTTCTAAACACTGCCATTATTGCAGCAATAGCCTAATAAAAGTGTGGTGTGCAAGGTACATCGTCTCCTGATTCTTGCTCTGCACATCTCAGTGAGGTGCGTATGTAGGTGTGTAAGGCCACTCTCATGTTCCTCACTCACCTGCTTTCCACCCCACCGACACTCGGGACTGTGCCTGGAGCCTGAGCCATGCCAGCCATTCAGCATGGTCCCAGGGGAACTGAGCAAAACTCCTGCCTGCTCCTTACAGAGGTCATGCCATGCCCAGCCAGAAAGCATTAGCCTCTCTGTCATTGGAAGAGAACATCCTCCTGGTACCCATGTTGCTGCTGGCATATATTCAACCCCCACTAAAGATCTGTTTGTCAGCTGCTCTGCGGTCAGGGTATCACTCTCATGCATTCAGCCTGTGGAGGCAAAGAGGGCTCTCACAAGGTAGCACCGAGGTCAGCTATCCTTAGAGAAAATGTATGTGCTTGGTGTAAGGTCAGACAAATTCCCTATAACTTGTGGCTGTCCCACACATTTGCCACAAGCTTCCCTTGATGACCCACTGAGGCTTGGAAGGAGGATCCCCTTTGCAGTGGATGTGTTTGTGTCCTACAGGACATGCCTGTAGCCTTGCTGCAGCCTGTTCTGTGACAAACAGCTGCTCGTTCAGACCCTCTTTTAGGTCACTGCCCTTGAGTAAACCACTGTATTCATTGCATGGCAAACATCCCTATCCTCAGAGCTCACAGCTAATATCACACCAGTTAGCTATCAATATGGAGCAGGCTGGGACAGCCAGCTCCCAGCTGATAGCAACTTCTCAGCTACTTTGATTTCTGTCACTAGTTGGGTGGGAAGCTCTTCCCCCGCCGCAGAGTGCTTCTGAATAATTCAATCCCCTGTTTGCACTAGGTCTCTGGAACCCAAACATCTGCCCACAGCTAGGCAATGAACAGAAACTACCATGTGCAGTGGGTGTCTCCACCATGCCAGGAACAAACTCCCTCTGGGAGTGCTACTACCTTATGGAATGACAGAAATCAGAGATGACATGCCTTGTGCCTTCTCCTAGACCTTGCCCATGTCCTTCTGCAACAGCCAGGCAGCCACCAGCCACTGCACATCTCAAAGCACAAGCTCACCCATGTGGCCCTGTCAGAAGAAGGTGGATGTGAGCAACGTGCAGCCCTAAGGGTGTCTCAGCTAAAAAGGAAGGAAAGGAGCATTTCTGTCTACAGGGCTGGGTAAGACAGAACTGTTTCTTGCCTCAGGAAGCAACACAGAAATTCACAGGTTGTCTGAAGTCAGTCAGGTCACCAAGGAACCTGGGCTCCTTCCAAAGACCCTTCGTCTGACCCTGGCACCTGCAGTATCCCTGTGGCCACACATAGATGAGGAGAAGGTCTCCTTCCATAGGCTTCCCTGTAGCTCCTCTGCACGGCCATGAGAAACACCATCTGACGTGCACAAAGATCAGACACAAGTCCATTCTGCAATGGAAAGATGTCCTTGGAGCAAGTTGATGCACAATCCTTTGCTCTTGGACTTCTTTGAAGTGGGTTTTTTTGGTGGTGGTTGGTTGGTTGTTTAGATTTTTTCCCAAGCAGAAGAAGAGCCTGGGCCAGGAGCCTGCTGTGATCAGCCAGGTTAGGTCCTGTGCTTGTTGCCTCTGGGATGTAGTATCAGCCCAAGGCCTTGGGCTAAATCCTGGTCTGAGCTTTTACATCTCACCTACAGATGTTTCGTTGCACCCACTCAGTAGGCAGCAAGCAGAGGGCTCTCCTGCTCTCACTCAGGCCTAGTAAGGTCTGAGTGCCCATTGCACAGCAGGAACACACTGCTGGGAGCCTCTGCCTCTCGTACTCGTGTGTATCAGTGAGAGGAAAAAGAGGTGGATTTCACCCACTATCAATCTAACCAGAATGACTAATATAAGTGACAGGGGCACATGCAAAGCCCTGAGAAGGTCATTTGCTAACCCTTCCTGAGATATCGGCAACACTTCTCCAGGTACGGAAACTCAAGTTTATGGTTAGGTGACATGAGATGAGAAGTAGGTAAAGGGATAGACCTGGACTAGACATGAATTGGGGCAGCTTCTTGAAAATAAGTGAATGACAATTATAAATATTCCAAACAGAAAACAATTACTACCCTGTTATTTTTTTGCACAGCCTTATCCCTTTCTATCTCACCTGTCAGTCTTGCAAACTCTGTGAACACCATTTCAGTTTAGGGATTTGGAGCCTCAATACACAGTCATGATCCAGACTGGCTTATTAATAACCAAAAGAGAGATGAAAAATAAAAATGCTTGTTGGGTTATTAGCAACGTTTATATTGCCAGATGGTGACAGACAAGCAAATGATATACTGTCCGTGGTTTTTCAGCTAAAGACATTCAAGGAGAGACATTTCAACAGGTGAAAATACACAACTTGTTATAATGGAAACATCTCCAATTCAGCTAAAGTCCTGGATCACCTCATTTCAGGCCCAAGAATCTTTCCGGGTGTTGTTTTGTGCTAACTGGTACACTTTTGCAAATCCCACCAACTTCATAAATAAGCTATAGATGAGGATTTTCAGTTCATAACAGCCTTGTGAGATGATCAAATCAGACAGTGGTCCTGAACACTAAATTTGAAGGTAGTTATTCTTTAAAAAATGTTGGCTTCTTTTCATCAAAAAGTAACCCTCAAACTCTCAAGTCTTCAATCAAGAAGCACTGGGTTTAGGATTCTAATTTTTACAGAAAAAAACCTGAAAACATCTATTGGAAGAGCAACTGCTTTCCCTGAAATAAAGTGACAAACACATTCTCAAAAAATATTTAACCAGAACCTGATTTTCAATTGAAAAACAATTTTACTAGAGCATTTTGTGCAAGCCTTTGTGATCTGGTCATTGTATTCAACCTCGTCGTTGTGTACTGTGAGTTGCCTTACACCATGCTTAGACCCCACTGGCACCATTCTGAACAATAATATCAGCAGCATATATAGTGCTGCACAGCAGTAATTTTGCTTTGAAACTTCTGAGGGAGAAGAAAACTAAGCTGAAAAATCAGATGGCAGAAGATTTCTTTCTCTCATCATGATAAAAGACTATTCTGTAACCTTTTGTTCTCCAGTGTTACGACCAGCAGTTACCTGTAGATACTATTTTAAGACAGAAGGACACATATATGTAAATTTTTTTCCCTCTGTCTGCTGCTACTGACATGTCAAGTCTATTTAAACTGCATTCCCTTTCTTTCCATTTTGAATAGGACTAACCATGCTGCTAACTCCTGTTACTTGACAGTGGTGGGACTGTGACAGAGTGAGTGACAGTGGCAGGTTAGCTTTCCTCTCTGTCTTTGCTCAAGTGTGCAGGGCTGTATATGTTGGGTTGCTTCTGTTCTCCTATCGTTTTGAAAATCTTTCCTCCTAAAAATATAATTAAATTTTCTCCAAAAAGACAACACCAACAGCTCTGAAAATGTAGGTGTCCCTTATTCCTTGGAAATGTCATGTAGTGAAGCTTTGAAACAGCAAACAAGTAGTAAAATCTAGGCAAAAACCTGCAGTGTTCGAGTCCAAACTAATCAGATAAAGTGCTGGGACTTTGTGACTTCTCAAATAATTTGAATCTTGGCATCTCCAATGAGCAAGATTCTGATCTGTGCTACGACAGTGCAAGAGAACAAACTCTTCAGTGGACGTAGGTCACTGCAGGCCTTTCATTTCTTCAGTAATACTTCAGAGGAAGACACTCTGGCCCCATAAGGGTCACTCCAAGCACATAAGCTTACTGTACAGCCAAATGAGAAAGGGAGATACTCGGGGATGATTCATAGTGAGCTGCCTGTGTCTGTCCAGAAATGGCAGGGAGTCTTGCTAGCTCAGTGGAACAGGCAACTGCCCACATCTGTGGAGCGGTAATCCGCTTGGACCATGCCATGAAGGAATGGCAGGGATATTTTAGCACAGTCACCTTCTCAGTGTTGGAAGTGGAATTCAGTACCATGCAGTCTTTGAAGAGGGGAAGCTGGTTGCAACACTTGCCAAGGATGTTGGAGACTTGGCCTGCAAGCCAACTGGAAAGGGAGCAAACTCCCATGTCCTTGCTTCCAGGTGAGTGCCAAACCACAAGCTGGGAACAAGTGGGAATGGGCTTTCCTTCCTGACAGACATCTCAGGTGGACATTGTTCACGCTCTCTTCTGCATCATCCCCAGGGTGTGAACCACATGTCCAGGTCAGCTGGAGTAAGAAAACCTTCACTGACCAACAAAAAGCAGGTTAGAGCTCAGGTTAGTGTTTGGTATGCTGAGGGCTTTCAGAGCAGCAGTGGGTTCCTGAGCTAGCACCTCTCATCAGCTGTCTGCACAAGTCCCCTTGGCCTCTCATCTTCAGCAAACATGTCAAGAAAGGAGTGTGACCTTGGTGGCCACCATTGCTGCAACTCTACTGTCATCAGTTGTTCACACCGACACAGAGTGACTGATGGGGGTGTTTCATTCACGTATTTCTCCAGCATCTTTGCCAGAGTTACATAGCAGGGGGTCTCAGTGTCCCCAGCCAATTTTGCCAGAAGTCATCTGAGAGCCCTCCGGGTATTATTCTGCACTCTAGAAATTTGTGGAATTTGCCATTCAAAGCTCTGTCTGTGCATTTTTCTTGTATAAAATCTAAAGAATTCCCTCATAAATAAAATGTTGTCTATGGAAACAATTAAGGCACTAGTTCTAACAGCCAGTTCAGTTATTCAGTGACACACTTGATGAAAAATAAGAATGAGCTACACTAGCAACATATAGATTTGTGTAGCAGATAATCACATCAATGGTGTATAAATATGTGTATATGTCTATGTATGTGTATATACATATATTTTGAAAATAACTAATTAGTAAGACAGGTAAATAGGATATTGGAGTATTTGTCTGTCTACCTATCTACCTGACAGCTCATCCATCTATCTTGTGCAGTAGGTCCCATAAAGTAGGTGTGATACAAGCTATCTCAATAAATCTGTTGCAATTCATCTAGCCAAAAGATGTCCACAATCCAGTCTTCTCATGCTGTTTTCAGAGTCAACAGAGGGAAACCACCATAAGGGATGCAGTTCCTGACATTCTCAGATGAATGCCATTGTCCCAAGAGCCCGGGGCATCTAGCCCAGATCCTGTAGACACCTGGAGTAACATGATATGAAACCCCCACTCGTTCCTACCGTGGGATTTGTTTGATTTATCTTTGTTGTTTTTCTGATAAAGCTGAGAACTATTTCTGACAGCTGTGCAAAGAGAAGCAGGCCGGAGGCTCAAAATGGTTTCCTGAGGAAACCATCCTGGACTCACATTTCCAGATGAAAACCTGTGAGGTGGTGGCAGTTCACCAGGCCCTTAACAGTCTGTATCAGAGCCATGTGGTGTTTTTCTCCTCCTGAAGCAAAGAGGCACTGGGGTGCCTGGAGAGGAGCCTACCTGAGCACAGGCTGCCTCAATGATCCTGTCAGCTCAGACCTCTTCTTTGCATGAGGTCACAACACGTTTTGGCCTATAAAAGTGCTGACAAGGTGGTGGCTCCTACTGAAACAGGAAAGACCTTCATCCAGGCAAGAGCCACCCAGCAAATAGCTGCAGAGGGCTGTGGTTAAATGGCTAATGAAGACGCTTTTCTGCTGGATGTCCTTCCGTGGGGTCTTCTCCCCAAGCCAACCTGTTACACGGTGTTGCGTGGTGCAGTCCCACGATGCCAAGGAGTGGTTCAAGGGCAGAAGAAAAGGTAGCAATGATGAAAGATGACATGACAACTGGGCATGACTTCAGCTGCAGGGCTGCAGGGCTCTGCAGTAGCAGGCCAAAGACTCCTATCAAAAAGGGCAAGGTCTCAAAACATTCACTGTCATCTGAAAGCCCGGCCTGATAAATGACCTAGCCATAATGGTCACACATCTCCCAGAATCCACATCAAACAGGTCCTGCTGTGGGAGGACTGAGCTTTTGTATCTTTCCAACCCAAATACCACATTCTGAAGTGGATGCTTTCTACTTTATTCTCCTCCAGAAGAAATGCTCCCACCAAAAGATGTCAAGTGCTCTCCTAAGAGAACTGATGAGATAACCAAATTAGCTCTTCAGGAGAGCCTGTATGATGGGTTTTACAGTCATTCTCATCCTCATTCATATGACTTGAAGTTCACTGTTTGTTTAGATGACAGCATATGAATCACAGTATTCTCCAGTAGCGATAAGTCACATTTGACACTGCCTACTCCAGACTCCAAGTCGTCCCTGAATTTATGTGATTACAAACTCATTTAGTGTCTACGGAAAATTAATAAAGATATAAGCTCCTGGTTCTCACTGCTATTCTTGCTTAGTGAGTACTTCTGGTTGTACATCCCAGGAGTTTTATGTATGCGGGCTTACAGAAACTGAAAAGAGACACTGCTCTGCTTGACTGCCTGTGGCTCTTCTGCATTGTGCAAACAGGCACATTTAGCTAAGGATCTGTCTCATGTTCAGAGGGATTTTGGGGGAAGAGGGTTCTGGGCAGTGAAACCATCAGACTGTTCATTATTCCCACTATGCCAGACTCCCAAAACAACACTAGGAATCCCTGGAAGTTTGCAGATGCTGCTCCTCTAAAGCACTACAGGTTTGAAGCATGATAACACAGTGATTCTGCCAGGGAGGAAAGAGCAAACATTAAGCAGAACTTCTCGGTTCTGAAGTTTGGCAATGGAGAAAGGATTAAATACAATTTCTCCAGTAAAGTCCAGCAGGGTCTAACACAGGTTTGTCCCTTCCTAAGTGTATGGAGCACATTTACCCACTCCACAGCATTACAAGTAGAAAACCACACAAGAATCTTTTATTAAATGAATTGCAGACAGGACCACTCCAAAGGGGAAATGTACACTCCCATGCAAGGCCACTGTGCTCTGGAACACTTTTCAGAAGGTGTTAGCACAGTCTGTCTCCTGGCTGAACAGCCTTTCCCACACCTGACACCCGCTGAATCCCTCCAGGCTCCCAGGACTCTGGCTTCAGTTGTGCTCTTGCAACGGGAAGGGGGTAGCTCCTCGCAAGGGGAATCTGCCTGAACAAGAACGAGGCAACACTTGAGAATACAAAATGGGTTGTGTGAGATTCAGTTGCCCAAATGTAGGTGCTGTGTGGGCTACTTTGGGATATCCCCTCTGGGGTCCAGTCACTGCTTTGCAATGGGGCAGTCTCCCGTAGGACCTATGTTATACTTTCTAGCCATGTGTGGACATCTTGAATATCTTAGACCTCTAAGATGGCCCTATGAATTAAGATTTAGGCAACTAAGTGCCTTCCCTACCACTTGTGAAATTCTTTGGTTTTTACCATGCCCTGTGTTTATAAACAAGATGTTTACATGTTATTCCAGCTTACAATTGTTTGTCCTTCCCGCAGCCCAGTAAAAACCAGTCAAATGAAACATGAGTCCCTTGAAGACATCCAGGTTTCCCACAGCAACCAGGTTGCCGTGGGGTGGTAATGCAAAGGCATGTTTTAGATCAATGGCAGCCCTCGTATTAGAGCTCTGACAGAACTACTGATTCATAAAATAGCTGCTATTCTGTGAGAGGAAGGGCCATAAATCATGCTATGGACCTATTCCGAGCTGGAAATGCCAACATTAGGGTTTTATATGTTACTATTTTATGATTTATATCACAGTGAAGGCTTACAGTGTCTTGTTGCTCTTAGCACTGTACAAGCACAGAGGTTCAGCATTGTAAATGGGGCAAATTTGGGGGGAGAGTCAATGTCTTTAACTAGCCCAGTGGAAACCTTGAGAAGAAGTGGATGGGCTTTCCTGAACACAAGCCCCTCCTCACACTTCTGTACCAGGTTTGAAATGGCTTTTGGTGCCACCAAGCTCTGTGCATTTTCCCAGTCACACTGCTTGCCATTGCTCCTTTGGCACTTGAGTTTGGACCCAAGTCCGCTCACAAGCTCCAGCTTGCCCCAGGTCCAACCTGTTTGGAGTAAAGCCTGTGTCAGTCACAAATTTGGAACAAGATGTGGGGTAAGGCAAGGAGAAAGCTCAGACTCCTGCTGTCTGTCAGAATGAACCTGGGAGTACTTGTGCCTGCAACATTGACCAACCTCAAGAGCACCAAGGGCTGGTGGAGTCATTCAGTGCCTGGGTTTGGTGAGCAGAGCTGGGACCAGGGGTGGGGATGCACTGTCTGTGAGCCACAGTTCAGACCAGGCTCCAGGCTTTGCTTTGGCCAGTGCTCCACCTGCCAGTGTAGACACGTCCAGAGGAACTTAACAGTACAACACAGTACTGAGCTCACCTCCCCATGTGTTTTTTTCCTTCCATAGCCATCTGGATGGCACTTCGGCAATGTCGTACTGTAAATCTGGAAGAAACATGATCGTAATTATCTCACATCTATTCACAACTGTTATCGTTACCCTGTCAGGCTTAGCTGGAGGAGGTATTAGCTGTTTTGCTAATTGGTAGTAAATTTTAAGTGATAGACATTATGGTTAGTAGCATTATGTATCTGTTGAGTTTAACCTCCTTGCCTCTTTCCTTTGGACCTTAAACACGCTTTATTATATCAAATAGCAATTAACATTCCTCAGGGGTGAAGGTAGCTACACGGCATGTTTACTGAGGCGGACAGCTGTCGCCACTTGGCAAGCAACTTTTATCATAAGTTGGTTGAATTTAACATATATCAACATTTATCAGCCCAGACTTTGTCAGTTTTATAAATAAAAACCAAGGGACAATAAATCATTTGGTGCCCAGGTGATACTGCATACATAAGAGAGCACATTTACCAGGCCGGGTGCATTCAACCAACAAAAGCCATCTAAGGTTTTGTTATTTGATCTGTATCAAATATAGCCTCAGATGTCTTTTTTGGTGTTCAATCCATATCTGAAAGCTTTGGTGAGATGTGTGCTGGATGGTCCCATTTGTTTTCTTCTAGACTGCCTGCAACTTCACTCCTATGCAGTAGCATGTGAACATTTCCACTGACTTTTGTTGGAGTGTGTTTGACTCAGCATCCACAGTGTAATCAATAAGTCTCCTCACTTGTGGGGACAGGAGAACAGAGCTAGGAGGAGAAACACAATGAGGTGGCACAAGCCTCCGTTCTTAGATGCCTTAAACATAAAGAATTGCTCTATTAATTTGCAATCATGCCTTACCCCAGTCTCAACAGATGCCCTCTGAATCTTCTAGGGTTAACCAGGACACATAGGTGACATCTATACCAGCAAATCAAATGGCTCAGTATCTGCTGTCTGACCTTGGAGGGTAAGTGGCAGCCTGCTGCTCACATCCATACAACTAAAGCCTTTTCCACCTCAGAGTGGGTGGTTCATCCATGGCACCTGCTGGGAACAGTTCTGTGCTACCCCTGAACCATGTCCAGGCTGGCTGGTACGGAATGAAACTCTGTCAGGGAGTGTGCTGCAGCCTTAAACTGTGCAGGTGGCTGCAGGACACAGGACAGACCCTGCATCTGGGAATAACTTGGGCCTTGGGCAAGATGGAAGAGGGGTCATGTTTTGCTGTCAGTGATTTAACACAGCCTGGAAGCTGATGCCAATACAGTGTATGGTAGCATGGGAAGACCTCTAGAGCATAATTTTCGCTTCATCATTGCATCCACAGTCCATAATGAAACTCAACCTCAGAGAGCGTTTACACTTGTGTGCCAAGGAGGAATTGGAACACTTGGAGTTCAGGAGCAAACTCTCATCCACCTTGTCAGTGTGTCCTCCAGCCAAAGGGAGGACAGACAGCAAGGGCTGTAAGGCAGCAGCCATTAGTGAGGGTCATGAAGACTATATTTGTAGTTTAATAAAAAAGGGCTGGGGAGTGATGTCTGGTAAAAGTCAAATGGCACCATAGGTTAACTGCAACATAAACACAACCGTGGCCAGGATACAGAATAAAGTATTCAACTTCTTTTTGGTTAAGATACAAATCTTTTACAACTTCCTTATGTTTCCTTTCTCTCAACCTAGTTTTGTGGCATATCTTTTATGTCAAGATTTTCCAAGCCTGTGTAAGGCGAGCTATTCACTGCTTATTTAATTATAAATCTTTAGATTGCACCAGTTTTATGTCTTTCGACAGCTGTCTACTCCTCATTCTCTTATTCAAAGCAGGAATTAAAATTTCCGAGGTTGTCCACTTCCAAATATTCCCTCCTTGGATGGACCCAGGACATTCTTAATGACAAACAGCAGCCTATTGTTCATTCTGATTACAGCGACATGCAAATCCATTAGGAGGTGGCAACACAAGGAGACCACTGCTCCCATTAACCTCCCAGCACATTTGCTGGCAAAACACACTTTCCGATGTCAGTGTCATTCCCACCAGTCACCTAGACTCCAGCATGAAAATAGTGGAGTTGAAGAATGAACAAAGGAAAGAAGTTCTGAATGCAGTGAAGAACAGGAGGTAAGGAGGAAGCTTAAGCACGTGACCCAGACCTCTGATAGCTTGAAGCAGTATATACATGTAAGCTGTGGGATGAGTGAATTGCTGTGTATAAAGTTTACAGTTTTGCAAAAATGGGAGTGAACTCAGGAGCTGTACAGTGTATCCGTGTCAACCTACAGTACAAGGATGGTTTTGTGAAAGATCAAAAGACACAGAGAAAGGGTAGAAACTTTTGATTCATGGCAAAGTCTGAAAATCAGCTTGCAACTTCTGTCCCAATGAAGAACAGACCAGATGACATAGCTACATTTTAAATAAAGATATTTCAGATGAGGAAAAGGTTACTAGAGCTGGGTCTAAGTCAGGTGGTAAGTAAAGAGAAGGGGGTATGGGTGACACTGCTGCCTGAACACAAAAATGTGTAACGGGTGTTTGCCCCACAGGAACAGAAAGGGAGAGGCTGGAATCTCTTATCTGTGCTGGCCAGAGGGGCTCATGGCTAAGACTGCTTGTTTCCCCTGCCTTTTTCCTGCCCTGTGAAAAAAACAAAAAACAACAACAACAACAAAAAACCCAACAAACCACCAACCCAAACAAAACCCAGGGAATCAATTTGTTATCTTTTCTTTCTTCCCTGCTTTTCAGCTGAAAACAGCCAAGTTCTCTCTCCCAGCTTCCCTGCTCCCAGAGGAAGAGGGGACAGCACAACCAGGCTCAGGACTGCAGAGGGATGTACTTCTGCTCCTCTCCTGCTTCTGCTCCTCTCCTGCTCTCCCCACTGGAGGCACAGTCAGTGACAGTGCTAGGAGATGCTCCTGACAGCGCAGCTAGCTTCTAAGGGCTTCCTAAGCTTTAACTCTTTAAACTGAGTTTAAATAGGATAAACAACTTTGAAACAACAAAGTTTAGTTAAGCTTTTATTTTGGCTCTACTCTTAAAGTGCTGTCCCACCAATTCCAGCCTTATTTTCAATCAGCTGCTGTAGAAAGCAGTACATTTCTTCTTCATTCTGTTGAAAATCAAGTGCGGCCAGTGCCAAACATGTCTGAAATCTTATGCATCACCTTGAAGTTGTTTAATCTTTGAAGACTTAATGTCAGATTAGTATTGATAGTCTATCTCTCTTGAATTACTGCCCCTTTGAGGGCATACAGGCATGTGGTTTCCTTATCCAGAGTCATTGTGTGTGCTTGGCTATGCCCATGTTCACACCTTTCTTACTCCAGGATTAATCACCCCAGGTCCCATTGTCCCTTAACATCTTTCCATGCTTTGTCAGTAGTTTACAAGTCTATAACAGAGCTCTAGATAGCTCTTTAATTTGTTTTCAATAGAGCTTATACTAGATCAGGTACCCAGCCCTGGAGTGTTGCTGGTTTGAAGGATAAGTGGGATGGCAGTTCAGCAGCAGTTAGCAATTCCCAGCTTCGACATCATGCCTTGACTTAAGTGTAGCATTATTTAGAGCTGCCTGTATGGTCATGCTTAATCAGGATTTAAGTAGCAATGCTTAACGTGTCTAAGTGCTCCAGAGCCCTTTGTTGTGCATGCTGAAGAAATGAGGAGTAACTGACCCTGCCAGGCTGCCAGCTGGCCCAGGCAGCTCTTGGTCTTCCCAGAGGTTGGTCTAGGTTCATGCAAGACCAAACCACAAAATTCGAGGTAAAACAACAGAGCAGCCCTCTCTGACTGGCCACTGCCCCAGAGACCTCCACGAGCCCTGGAAAATGCTCCTGTCTCTTCCAGCCTTGCTGAACTGCATAACTGACAACCAAAACCAACCCTCCCCTGGACATTTCTGCTCTGCCACAAGACGTTGTCCTTCTCTGTTGTTCCAGGATCAGAGGCATAACACATCCTTCTGGTGAAAAAGCACATGGGTCTGAGGGAATGTGGCAGTTCCAAACCATCTAATGTAAAAAGCATTACTGGCATCAGCTTCCTCCTACCTAAAACCCAAGGACGAATCTGGCTATGCTGCCAGACAGCAGCATGCTGGAGACCCTCTTCTGTTCCTCTTCAGAAGGAAGAGCATCAGGTTTCAAATCACAGTACTTTATCTCGGAGGGTCCTCTGGAAAGGGAATGATTCAATAGTTACAATTTATTGTAAACTGCAGACGGCAGCTCACGGCGGGGCTCAGCTAGCAGACAACAGACCCCGACAGCCTCAGGACTACGCAGTGTTGGTGCAAGACCTCCGCAGAGCAGACCCAGAGCGGGTTTGGCCCTTAACAATCCAGCCGCGCTGGCTGGTGTCGTGCAGCACGCCTGCTCTGCTCTGCGCTCTGCCAGCGCCCCGGCGCCACCCGGGCGGTTTTCCCTGGAACGAGCCGGTGCCTTCCCTCCAAGGACGGGCCCCGTACGACCTAACGGTGCTTTACATTCGCCCCGCAGCATCTTTCACGGCGTGATTTTGTGCACACCCATGCACAGGCACTCACGCAAGGCTGTGTTTGCTCCCGCCCCAAGGAGGAACAGGGGGTGAGGGCGGTGGTGGCTCCGCGCTGCGGGACCCTGCGGCGGGGCCGACCTGCACCCCTGGAACAGCCG
>NW_010133289.1:78243-81229 GCF_000699245.1 Pterocles gutturalis | reverse complement strand
TTTTTTTTTTTTTCCTGTTGCATTATGCTGCATGTGATAGCAGGTATTTAACCAGAGCAGGGGCCTTTGCTTCCATGCAGTGCAAATTGTGATTAGTGCCCATGCCTGTAGGTAAAGTACTGAAGAGATGCTGCAAGAAGCATTTTAATTTGCTTTTCAAGGCATTGGGTTGTGAACATAAATGGTTTTAAAGATGTTTGGGATCAGAAATAAAGTATACATGAAGCCAAGTTTACTTTGAAACAAAGGTGAGGCCTCTGGAGGAACTGAACTCTCGAGGTAATTCTCTCTGTAGAGTGCACCTTCTCTACTCATTTCTGTGCCCATTGCATTTAGTGGGCATCTCTGTACCTGTTTCCAGTTACACTAACAATGGCTTCCCTGTTGGTGTCTTCAGAGACATTAATGATTTTGTTACATAAGAGTAAGGTTTTCAACCAGGAGAGACCTTATTTTTTCGATTCTTTAATAAAAAAATTGTTTTACATTCTGATTCTTCCTTTGATTCAGTTCCTTTGCTGTGATGCCAATCAAAAACTTTTAGCTTATAATTTTTGGTTTAAACACCATATTTTAAAATGTAGTCCTGATTTTCAAATTCGTTTTTACACATATGGTTCCTTTGATTTTTGAGCCTAGTATATTAATTTATAACAGTATCACACAGCGTTCAGCTGGTACTGTGAAAATACTGTCACAGGATTTACATTCTAGATGTTGTGTGGAGCTTAGCATCACATATGTCTCCATCAGTTTATATGCTGACCAGCTCTGTGGTGATCAGCTCAGAGCTAATGGGCTTTATATGGTACAGCAGAGCTTATAATGTATGGATTTACTTCTGCTGATAGGAAAATAAAGCGTGAGAAGGAAAAAGATACTCTCACAGATTTGCTGGAAAGAGGATTTGTTCCTTGAATATAAAGACACTGAACAGAATTCAAAATTTAACTTTCTGAATATTGAAATTTTTTTTGTGTGCTGAAAATTTCCTTTCCCTAGACACTGAACAGAATTCAAAATTTAACTTTCAGAATATTGAATTTTTTTGTGTGTGCTGAAAATTTCCTTTCCCTATCAGGAAAAAACAAAAACAAAAACACAAAACTGGGTTCTGTGTATTGTTTTAATGCATTACAGCTGCCCTCTGCCTGCTACACAGCTGAATCATTTCTCCACAACCCTGCTACTTTCCTCCTCTTAGGAACTCCAGCTGGGTAAGGCAAGAGAGATTTTTTTTTTTTTTTTTTTTGCAGAGGATGGTGAAAGAGAAACGGTATTAATAAAATCTGTGAATTTTCTATGCTTTGGTGGGTTTAGTGTGGGAAGCCCTTGAAATTAGTTGAATTGTCCAGTAAGCATTCTTTCTGTCTCAGCTACAGCCTTCCCACCACTCCAGATGAATACCAATGTGCTTTTGCAGTAGGCAGCCTCCTGTACCTTGTGGAAAAGGCTGTTCATTTTGCTGCTGTTACAACCCCATCGTCCTATAAACGCTGTACCAAGGACTCGGACTAAATCTCTGCATTTGATTTGTTTGTGAAGCATCGTTCAATTTTGGCTGTGTTCTCCTGATATGGGTGCCGCATTATGGATTTGATTTTTCCAGCTACATAACGCCCCAGCAAGGCTTCATGCATTCTCTCTTCTCACTGTTTTTAATGCTGTCACTGCAACATTATTAAAGTAGTTGAGTAAGTTGATTTTTGCAGAATAAACAGCAGGGGCAGAAGATTCTAACAAATAACAACTCTCACGCTTCCAAAATCAAAATCACAGTAGCCTCTAGGGTCTATTTTATAAAAATGCAATGGGAATTTTTATTTTTAAATTTTACTCTATTGTTATCCCAATTAATAAAGATTCTGTGATTCTGAATTCCACTCTTTAACAATTATTTTATGGTATAAAGGGTAATATTTTCCGCAGATGGTGCATTTCCCTCTGTTTCTTGCTTTTCTTCTCCATCCAGTGAGAACTGTTACCCAATCATATTTAGTGAGTATTAATGAGAATTTTTTTGACAAAATAATATATTATTTTCTTTCCACATTTTGTGATGAATGAGTGGACCTTTTTAAAAACTTCTTTTGTCCCTTTTGGCTAGTGCATCTTTAACTGCTTTTAGCTGTAGAAGTGTATCTGCTTCTGGCTTCTCCATGGGTTATGAGATCTACCTCCACAAGTTCCTCTTCTGTGAGAGGGTGAGCAAAATGTGGCTGGGCTCCTACAAGCACGTGGGTACGCAGTGGGGCCTCTCCAGAATGACACCCAGATTTGACAGGCTGGCTCTGGGGCAGGTCAGCCCTGGCCAGCTCCTCTTTGTTGGCTTGGGTCAGCCCTAACCTTTGGTGGCCAGTAAGGCTTGTTTTTCTCATGCAGTTCCTGCAGCCAGGCTTATACACCAAGCTGTGCCCATCAGCAGCCAGCTGAGCCCCCAGTAGGGCTCCAGCAGCAGCCTTGGCCACAGCTGAGCAATTGTGTCCTGTCCTGTCCTGTCTCACCAAAATAGCTTTAAAGCGGAGAATAAATGGGCAGGGTCAATGCTGGAGCAGGGTTCTGGCCGTGGTGGTCCGAACGGGGAGTGACACAGTCAGAGGCTGTTGGTGAGAGCCAGGGTGTTATAACTGCTGAAAAGCTAGTGCCTGCTGGATATGTCCCTGAGCAGGCAGTGTCATTTGGCAGGGTCAATGCTGGAGCAGGGTTCTGGTCGTGGTGGTCCGAATGGGGAGTGACACAGTCACAGGCTGTTGGTGAGAGCCAGGGTGTTAAAACTGCTGAAAAGCTAATGCCTGCTGGATATGTCCCTGAGTAGGCAGTGACATTGAGCTGCATCTGGTTGATAAATCACCACATCCCCACCTGATCCCCCCGGAAGGGTTTGGGGAGCTGGGGCGATGTTAAGGTGTCTGGAGTTCTGCAGTCTGCCTCTGCATGCTGGCCACAGCTTCCCGCGGGATTTAGAGGTCAGCCTGGAGCTGTGGAG
>NW_010133289.1:71865-78151 GCF_000699245.1 Pterocles gutturalis | reverse complement strand
TTTCTTATTCTTTTATGCTTGCTTCACTTGCTGTTTCCAGGCTAGCCATGCAAAGTATTGCTACTGTTGCAACTGCCCCAAACAGTCCTTATTTAGCATACTATAGAAAAGAGGTAACTGTTGTAATTTATGCATGTTTTAGAGAAGAAGAGATGGCCAGAATAAGTGCATTTGAGTTTATAGTGTAGAACGAGAATTGCTAGAAACAGTGGTGTTTTCAATTCAGCATACTATAGAAAAGAGGTAACTGTTGTGATTTATGCATGTTTTAGAGAAGAAGAGGTGGCCAGAATAAGTGCATTTGAGTTTATAATGTAGAACGAGAATTGCTAGAAGCAGTGGTGTTTTCAGTTGCATATGGAACATAAAAATCTAGCTTATTTTTTCTCTAGTTTGTTAATTGGTTCTCTGAAAAGGAGCATATGTATGAATTACACTGATGTATTCTCTGGTTAGGTGATAACCTTCAAGACGTTTCTTAAAGGAGAATGTTACATCTTTGCTCTTTCCCATTCTGTTACCTGGATGGCATAGTCAGAGGTGATCTGGAATTTTATTTAAAAATAACATCAAAATAACATCAGCCAGGCAACAAAGCATCTAAAATAATTAAAAAGCAATACAGATTTATCTACAAGAAAGGTATGAAAGCCTATGAGCATTCAGAATTTCAAGTGTATCTCTGAATTTTATTAAGCTTTTCAAAATAATAGGGAATATGTAGTTACAGGTAATTGCTTATTTTTGAAACCATTATCCGTATTATATACACTATGAAATGAAGAGATATTTGATAATGCTGCTGGGCACACACTTCCTTAAGATGGAGAGTGTTCTCCTGTACTCCATTTAGGATAAACAAAGACAGTATAAAATTCTTTAATTTGGGCTTGAAAAGAAATTGATCGAGAAGGCACAAAGGATTTTACTGCAACCTGTTAAGGGTCAGCATCCTCTCTGTCCCTTTTTCTACTGGAATTAGAATCAGTTGGGTTCCCAGCCTTCCGCCGTCCTTGAAACCTCTTTTTGTTTCAGCCTCCCTGTGTAGAATGCCTCACTTAAAGCTCTGAAGTCTAACAGGTAAAGACATACCTGTTACAGGAGTTGTGGGCTGCTTGTACAGCTTACCCATAGCTCTTGCTGGGTTTCTTTCATGCAGATCAAGGCACTTTGGTTGTTAGCCAGTTCTCAGAATAAGATGAAGCACCAGCGTGCTTGAAGCAATCTGTTACTCTCATGCAGTTTGGAAGAGAGTTTCTTGATGCAAAAAAATCATTCTAAGCAGAGCAGTTCGGTTTTCGTTGATTCACCTTTCTAATTCAATTGGTTGATAAAGTCGTTCTAAGTGGTGGTAATGGTTTTCCCAAATATTTTACTTGTGTTTTATAAGTTATTCCCTTGAAGACTGTAGTTCCCAAATTATTGAAAGTGCTTATTGTATGATTCCAATAAAGTTATCCCAGGTCCTCAGTAATCTCATCTTTATCTCTCCTGTGATCATAGAAATAGAGAAGATAAACTGAATGGTTTATTTTTGTGTTTGCCCCGAGTAATCTTTGAGATTTTAACTAGACCAGTTAGAAACTACTAGCTGAACTTGCAGTTTTACCGTAACCATTCTAAATCAGTGTATTTAAAAGGTAAATTATATGAACAAAGACTTAAAAAACGTGTAAGAGGTGTTCTCAATACTGAGCTTAACAGCAAGTTAATAAAAGAGAAATCACTACCAAGACTATTTCTGGATTCTCATGTTTCAACACAAAGTAATTTCTTACTTTACTGTGATTAATAGCTGGAGCATTTCTGGGCAGTTGCCAGATGTCCTTCCAGCTCCGCAAAGCACAGAGTCAAGGTGACATGAGTATCTGCCCTGCTCTGAGAACACTGTGTTTACTGCATGTACTTCAATTACTTCCATATGCTTAAGATCCTTCTGTATATTTTCTTAATTAAAATAATGGAGGAGGACACATTGCAAGATACTTCTGTAACAGCTCTTTTAATACTCTTAATTCAAATCAGGAATCTGTATTTTCTGCAATGTGACATATTTCATATGAAGAACTAGACTGTATTTAGTCTCAACAAGATGTAATTCAGACAGTAAAAAAGAAACATCTTTCTTCACAGTATGAACATTTTCAAAACTATTTCTTCTCTTCTCCTGAAAGAAAAGTCCCTTTATGTGCTAAGAAATAGCATGCAATATTCCCATTCCTAAAGATCTGGCTTGAATCTAATTTACTTGGTATTTGTAATTTGGTCATTATATTAAACAAACTTCTCCAAATATTCCTCAAAGGAAGACAAAGCTTTTATATATAATCTGGGAAAAAGCAATTTGGAATTATTGTCGTAGTGCATTATTTAACAACTTACTTTGTGAGAATCTGGGCCATATTTGTATCACTTCTGCTGCAAAAATAGCATTTACTCCTCATGTTAATTGTTGACATTCATATACTTTTATTTAGAATGTTGCTAAGGATTTAAAAATCCTGTGATTATATAGATGTAATTATATATACCAAGTAAGTTCTGTACTGTAATGGGAATTTTCAGTTCTCATCAGTAAACAAAAAGAAGCTTATAATTGTCTGTCACTGAAATCACTGGTAGGTGCCATATTTGTAGGAAAAATATTTTACCCATAGGGACCATAGAAACACTGCTGTAGTAAGAGATTATAATTTAAATATATAAGAAATTCAGTCTTCAATTTTATCATTTGTTTCAAAGTATTATTACCTTTTAAATATTAGACTATTATTTATTATTGTATTACATTTGACCAAGACTATTTTGAGAGATTCTCTTATATGGTCAAAGCCCAAGACCCAAGAAGTTTCATCAGACAAAAATGTCTTTGAATAGATCACTTATCAAACATGAGATGTTACTTGTTCTAAGACTATTTAATATAATTTCTGATCATCACATGTGAGGTTCCAATACTTAAATGAATAATTGAACAGGCATCTGACACTCAGTAGAAAAAAGATGGATTCAGTGATACAACCAATCTTATTTAAGTTATTTATGTTAAAAAAATCAACAAAATTTCTTCTTTCAGAGCTCTTCTTTCAAATTAACAAATCAAGAGATGTTTTCATAGTACAATAAACATAAATTATGTGATAGCTTTTAAAATTGCTTTTTACTCAGCCTGTGAATTTCTTTTCTTATGCCCCATGTTGCAGAAGACACATCACTTCATAGATGCATTTTTCCTTGGACAGAAATCTTACTTTTATGTAAATGAACTTCCTGAGCTTGCTCAGTGTACGTGTTAGCTCTGTCACCTCTAGAGGCTGATAGTCATGGTTGCAGAGCATTATGCTTGCAAGAAAAATGTAATTTGCTGCTCGGCAATGAAGCTCTATTTTGATCAAGTGGAGAAGAAAGAACCATTTTGATTACATGCTGGAACTCATTGAGATTATGGTGAAAGCAAAAGAAAGGAAACAATTGTTAAAAACACTTCTTTTTCTTGTTTATTTGACCCCAAATTTTACAACCCAATCAGTTACAAAGCTTGTCATGAAAATATTGCTGTTACCTTTATTTTTAGTTGCGGAACACAAATAGCCTGAAGAAACATGGTAGACATGTGTGAGGAGGGGATCCCCAGGCAGAGAAAATTGTGACTGAGAGCAACGTAGCAGTTAGCCAGGTGGCCCTGTGTATGCTCCCGTCATCTTCACTGATGTAGCATGCAGGGACATCCTCATCCTGATGTGTATTACCTTTTCAGATTTATGAGTCTCAGTGTTGTTTTTTCCTCCATGAATTTGTTGGGCTGCACTTTGAACTGCTTTAAACTTTAAAATACATAAAATCTCACAGCAAGGAGTTTCACAGCTGATATTTGCGTTATGTGAAGAAGTGTCTGCTTCCATTTGTTACAAATCAGCCATCCACTAATTTAGTTCTTAATTCTTCTACTAGAAGACATTGGGAGCAGGCATCCCCCATCTCTCCTCTTCACGTCACCTGGGGTTATACAGATTGGTATGAGATGCCCCTCCCAATCACCTTTTTTCCAGGCTGGGGGCTACTTTATTTAGCTCCTCTTTGTACAAGAGCTGTTTTGTACTTCAGGTCATACTTGCCACTCTTCTCTGAACTGTTTCTGATTTTCATTTCTGTCTTTTTAAAACCTGAGATTCTTTAAGATTCTTTAAGAAGGGATCTTGTTGGCCACTAGGGAATCCAAACAGATTCATGCGTACACCACTGATGTCCAAAAACTCCCGTACACCTTTACAGAACTGCAGCAGCCTTCCCTGTATATATGTAAAGCCTTTCCTGTACTAAAAGCTATGTTAGCTTTTCTCTAATCCAGACTTCTCCTTATATATAATCTTGCTCTTGCTGTTCCTGGATGAATGAAAAATACTTCTATATAATTTCAGGATTAACAATGTAGTTGGGCAAGTTAAATTCCTGTCCTACAAAGATTTCTACACACTATTTATCCAGGACCATGCCATTTAAGGAAAACACAGCGTATACAGCTTTTAAACAAATATTTGCATAGTGTGTGCCAGTTCAGAGTGCATATATAAAACAGTCCAACATTTTTTCAGAGGATGAAATTATCTTTTGTCAACATTAATAGAGTGTTTTAAAATCCTCATTTATACAAGATGGAAAAGGACAACAAGGAGCATTTTCTTCTTCTTTGCTGCATCAGGTACGTGTGCTTTTAAGAGTAAATATTAAACTGATATGAAGGCATCCTCCTTTGCCCAGATGTCCTCCAGCATAAGTCCTCTTACCCCGGTATAAAATGAAGTTTACTTTGAAAACAGCTTGACAGACTACATTTTAATATTGTATAATGTTAACTCACCCCTGTAAGCCACCTGGGAACTAGATCAAATGCATTTTGAAACAGACAGAAAAAAGGAATGTCTATCTCACAGCTCTGGCATTTCCTTTTCTTATCCGTACTGCACTCTGGGGCTGTTCAAGTAAACACAGACACATTTAAATGAATATGTAAAAGTTCAAACTGGCATGGCCTGCGGTTGTACAAACAACCGTTTGAATAACCTCACATGCATGTTAGCAATTATATGTAAATACTTATAAAAATGGTATTTAAATATGCAGGTTTGCAGTCATCCAACTGCACACAACCAGGAACTGTGCATTGTTCAGATTCTGATGAATTAACCACTGTACTGTACTGTACATATAATACTGTACTGAAATTTTCTCATGTAAGAACCTGTGAGCCTTTTATTGAACTTTAATTATATATTTTATAATAAATTATATTTTTATAGGTGAATATATATCGTTTGTGAAGTAGTATTGCATATTCATCAGAAAGCTCTGGTCATATTGTAGCTCCCTTAACTGTAACAGCTGCTTTCTTTACTCACCGCTTTAGAAATTTCACACAGATTAAAGCTAAAGCACAAGAGAGCTATAAAAAATTGAAGTGAATTATAAAAATTTTGCTAGTCTGTTTTCTGCAACAGATCTGGTACACTGAAGAGCTAGAAAACTGCAGAACACTTTCCATACAATATTGTCGAGTTGTCAGCAGAGTAAGAGGGAGCTGAAGACAGCCCTAATAATCAAATACATAGTTAACTGGATATGTATTCCTCTTCAAAGAAGGCATCCTCAAGACTCATCAATAATTATAAATTGCTGCAAATTACTGGAGCTGATTTATCTACTGGGCATAGCTACAGAGGAAAGTATTGCACAGGCAGCAGTATTTTGGGAGAGGTGATACTAATCTGAAGGACAGGCAAAAAGGTTGCTCTGATCCGTTTTTATAGTAGTTGTCTTTGCAACAGTTCTGAGGCAGCACTGGAAAGGGTGGGATGAAGGATTTGGATTTGCCTGAAGAACTGACAGTGTTCTCCTCCCATTGGTCTGAATTGACTCTCTACAGTACAACAAAAATCTTGTTCTATTTTGCGGCTTTTGCAATAACTGTGGAGCCCAGGGACCTGAGTGCAGACATTGATTTACTGCCTGTTTCTCGTTTAGGCGCACTGACCAGCAAATTGCTAATTTCAAAGGACCAATGTGTCTTGAAGGAAGATGCTGCTCCATTGCTGTGGAGAGAATATGCAAATTGCTTGGAGTTTTTTATACAGTTGCAGCTCTTATACAAAACCAACATTTAGTTTTATTGTAACTAAATTAAAAAAATTACAAAACCAGACTGCAAACATTAAACCAAACGAATTAGAAGATAAAGAAGCTTTAAAAAAATGCATATATATATATATATATATAAAGTCAGAAGAGACTA
>NW_010133289.1:68830-71847 GCF_000699245.1 Pterocles gutturalis | reverse complement strand
TTCCTGCGAAGTTCTTAATACAGGAAACCATAAAGTTTCACTCAGGCATTCTTAGACTAAGTTATAAAACTTGAGCTAGGTTAAGACATTTCACTAAAAATCAGGCAAAGTCCAAAAGTAGGTGTTGGACACAGTGGTTCTGATATAACTTGAAAACTAAACTATACAACTCCTAAATTTATGAGCAAGCTTTATCAGTTATGTACCTGATCTGAGCTACCAAAGCAATGATTCACCGTATCCAGTGTTTTCTCTCTGCAAGTGGCTGATCCACATTACTAAAGAAAGACAGGAACAAAACTAACACCGTAACACAGTAAGTCTTGTTCATGGCATGCTGTGAGTAGCCTGGGAGGGACAGAAGTCCATCCTAGTGTCCTTGTCCACATCCTGGGTAAACACTATCATCTGCAAAATATTCTACTTGCAGATACGCACGTGTAAAGGCAAGGGGCTGTGTGTGGGTATGTCAGGCTGTGCATTAACTTAGAGGCCCCACAGTGCTCTTAAAGTCCTGTCTGCAGGTACGTGTTCTCACAACCTTCTTACCCGGTATCAGGAAGAGACACCAGGGTGGTCTGAGTCTACCATATGTACACCCTGTACAGTTTTTAAAAGTCTCCTTGGTGCTCATTTATGTGAAGCAGCATTTTAAGACTGAATCCGACTGCATAAATAAACTACCAGCCCACTGTCATCAAGAAAATAACAGGAGTTAGGGTGGAGCATCTCCCAAGAGCCGTGCAAATACCAATTTTCACAATATTCCTGTGGCAAGTGTAGTTCAAGTTGTAGATTTATAAAGTGAATCAGGAGCATAACCATAGGTCACAGGTGGAGGAAATGCAGAAATCAGGCTCCAGCTGCCTCCATACCTGTTCCTCGGGTGGACTAGAAATGCTTTAGACGTACAGCACAGATAATCAAAAACCATGTCAGCCTGAAACTGAGAGCGTGCTGAACTGATCAAAATGACAAAATATTCTGAAGCAGCATTAGCTTGCAGAGCTGCTCAGATCCATTTCATTCAGGCTGTGTTAAAATTAATTTTAATGCATTTCAGCAGGTGTGTCAAAAGAATTCTGAGGGTAGAAGTCCACTGATACAAATCACTCACCAGACCCAGAATGAGTGGTTTTACAGTCAGGCTCATAAAAACAACTTTTGTCTGTTTATCAAGATGACCCAGCAATCAATTTTCTGGAGCCATTGCAATTGCTTACCATGCGAATTACAGGTTGTGTTCAAGAAAGGGTAAACACCAGAAGAACCTTTGTGCATTTGCTCCACTTTCTGCTGAGCAGCTTTGGCTGCAGCCTTCTGAGCATCATATCTCATTTACAAGGTGACCCAGAAAACAAAACCTTTTAATTAGCCTGAAAATCCAACCTGCTTTATATACACCACTGTCAGCCCCCTTGCCTTCTGCTGCCCTTCGTTGCTATGGCAGTGCTCTGCCAACAAAGGAGGATATCTTGCAGAAGGAGAAAAGCACAGCCAAGATGCTCAGAGCTTTTTCATGCAGCCGGATAAATATTCATGATGCAACTGCATGCTTAAGAGCTGCTCTTTGAGTAAGTTCTAGGGCTATTGTTCACCCTCAAATAACACCCAAAAGAAACTTTTCCTTATTAAAAAAAATAAACAAATTCCCAGGTAGACTGCAAAAGTTAAATCCCCTTCATTCCCCAAATAGCAGTTGGGAAGTGCCAAGTAAGGAGATTGCTGTACAAAGAAAAAAATCGGGTGTTTGACCAGTGTAAATCTATCTGTTGAGACCTGTAAAACCTCTCAAATTTTTACTAGTTCACAATTATCATTTGGCTCATTTTATTGATGGTACAATCAAAAGCAGAATCATTTTAACTGATGAGAAGCTGTGAAAACATCTACGTATTACTATTAAGTATGTTGCACAGATTTATTATATGATACAAATCACAAAGGGACATAAATAGATACTTACATCAGAAAGTGTATTAAGCTGTTGATCTTCTTTTAAATAATTTTCCCTCTTATCCTGGGTGGCTTTCTCTATGGCATCTTTCTTTATGACACTAAGTTCTTTTGCTTATCTTGAGGTGGTAGAATAACCTTTAAAATGTCTGAACACACTTTGTCATCTATTTCAGCACTATAAACTGGGAATTTTAAATGATTTTAATATGTCATCATTTAAAATAGTATTCTGAGATAGTTCAAATGGCATTTTTTGAAATAGTTAACATCTGTGCTGGCCAAGACTTATTTTAGCTCATAAATCTCATAAGCATCAAACAAGATGCTGTGCCTTCAGCAGAACACTGATTACTATAATACATCTTTCTGTCATATACTGACAGAGATGCAGATACAAAAGAAGGAAGACTGGAGTGGTAGAGATCAGCTTCAGGTTTGGTGGCATTAAAACAAGGAAAGGTGAAAAACTGAGGAAAGAAGGCTGCTTCTATCTGGGTATTCAAATTTGGATTAAGGATTTTATGTTTCTTAACCAGTGTATGAAAGAGTTAGTGGCAGGCTACTGTAAAGCAAACAAAGGAATGAGAAGTACTATATCACTAGAAAATAAATTTAGATTTCCTCTAAATAATACAGAGTAGACTGTAATTGATTCTTTAAATGACAAAATTTACTTAACCTTGAAATGAATAACTATTATATAGTTGCTTAGCAACTCAGACAATGCTAACATCCTTGTTAGGTGGTACTGAGTTCCTTTTCTGAATTTCTGACACAGTAAATTTCCATAAGAGGCTTCCCTGCCTCTTATGCTTTAAATCCAAAACTGTCCCCCTTTGCTTCTTTGCACAAGAGACAGCCTTGATTTAGGGGAATTGATTCCATAGAATTTAAAGCTGTCATGTATTTGATATATCTCTGTGTCTCTGTAGTCTCAGAACCATTTATGGGGAAATACAGCTGAATTTTGTTTTCATTAATTAATTTGGTTAATTTTTATTTACTTTTTTACGTGGTCTTTGTCCTGAACCAGACACATTGCTGTTGTGAATGGGACA
>NW_010133289.1:66833-68817 GCF_000699245.1 Pterocles gutturalis | reverse complement strand
ACAGGGGCAACTTCCCTTTCATGCTGTGTTCCAGGAAGATGTGAAGCCACTTGGAGTGAGCCTGGTGGAGGGCCACCGAGATGGTCATGTGGCTGGGGCTGGCCAGAGTGATGGATCTGGCTTATTCTGGAGAAGAAAAGGCTAAGAAGGAATCTAACTGCTCTCTTAGAGTAAATAAAACTGGGTTACAGAAAACATTGCACCAGACTCTGGTCAGATGCGCACAGTGCAATGAAAAGAGGAAATTTTTCCAGCAATAAGGTGCAACAAGAGAAACACCAGTGACATGTAAGGAAACAATTCTTCCATGGTAAGACTAGTTAAGCACTGAAACAGGTTGCTGAAAGAGATAGTAGATTTCTGTCCTTGGCAATTCTCAAGGCTGATCTGGATAATCTCCAGAAGTCCTTTCCAACCAGGTTGTCTGTGATTCCATGCAACGGGCACATTATTTGTATTTTTTCTGCCATTCCTGCACTGGGACACATTATGTATGTAGGGAGATGTTATACATCCTGAGGCTTGGATAACAGAACAGACCATGAGAAAATACTGGGCATAACAAGAGAAATTGCCTAACATAATAGATAGCAGAGTGAGCAGCTGACAAACATTACCGTGTAACACCTTGAGAAATTGCTGGAATTCACAGTTCATTACGGGAAACTATATGAGAGAAGGACAAGCTCCACAGGTAACTGGAGGGGGAATACTGGGGACCTTTTGGAAAGTGTAACCGTGAAGAGAAAACAGTGCCCAGGTTACCACACCCATAACACCATGCAAGGGCTAGATGTTATAGGGAACACTATCAGAAACATCAAGTGTCATTATGGGTGTAACAAAACTGGGAGAAATGGGGAAAAAGTAACTAGAGTGGGTTGTTTATTTGTGAGGAGACAAGGGTGGAAAAAGATGGGTGGGGAGAATTTTAAGCACAGGAAAATGGAGAGAAGTGGGGATAAAGGAGGACAGTAATGTATAAGCAAGCTGCTGGTCAATACGGTTCTCTGATGGAGGCCTGCACCGACTGCAGTCTCTCTTATCTTCTTACTAAATCCTATTCTTAACTATTTTGTCCGGTGTAATCTCACTCTCTAGCTGGTGCTTGTGTGGAGAGGTCTAAGCATCAGCAATCGGAGAAGGGGCCATGGGTCATAAGGGCCCACAGTGGCAACAACTGGACAGCCCAGTATGCAGACATCACCAAGCTAACTTTAGCCCTGGGTGTATGTGTGCACGGGCACACGCTTATGTGTAATTCACTCTAAGCTGGACTAGCTGGCAAGCAGAAGACCCAAGTCTGGTAAGAGGAGGAACAGGACCCAGGGACCTCTATTTACATTTATGCAAGCACTGTTGTGTGCAAGCTTGTGCCAGTAAAGGCACTGTTTGGTCTGCGTTGGTCTGTGGAGCTGGACCCATGTGCTGCGTGTGCGTGTACCTATAGGTCTGGAGCACGTGGTCACTCTCACCACGGGCCAGGGCTGCAAACGGAAGAGCACCAGCCACAGCCCTTATACTGGGTCAGGAGAAACCTCCTGAGCTTTGTCAGGGAGGGGAATCTCCTGCATCCCAGAGGCTACTGGATTCCTCAGCTCCCTTAACAGTCCCTATTTTGCATCATGTGGTAGCCACAAATTAAGGTAAAACTGAGGCTGGTGTTCAGAGATGTGGGTCTAGAACCACACACCTTCCACTTCTGATGGAGCCCATTTCCACAACATAGCTGTTTTTGTGGCTCAGTTGGCTCATCTGGCACGAGGGAGTCCCAGGTTTTGGAGGGAAGCCCATTCTAGCATGGGAAACACAAGTCACTAGCTCTGCGAAATGAGATTAGAGCTGGGACCTATGAGCTGCAAGCGTGGAGTGGAAGACATGACTGGCCTTCTGGGAAGAGCCGTTAGCTGATACCTGGTAGTTACCATACTCACTCCTTAGTCTTTCTTCATCCCAGATCAAACAGGATCAGGCTGAATAACTA
>NW_010133289.1:38314-66802 GCF_000699245.1 Pterocles gutturalis | reverse complement strand
GCAGGAACAGGACTTTCAAGGGCTGGAGATAAAGTGCTTTGCACTGTTAGATAACATGACTTTATCTTTGACATTTTCTGATCCAGACATCATAGTTTATATTACTAGCAAACAACAGAAAACCAGGAAGAGGGCTGAGGAAAAGAAGTATGCAGCAGTAAGTTGTTTGCTTATTCTTTTCCAAATTGCTTAGCTGCCATGGAGATAAACATAGCACAGATACCAAGAGGAACTGCTGTTATTCCTACACATGTCATTCTACAGCACTGTGTACATTTATTAAGCTTTAAAAATAAAATATTTTATGAAAGAGTAAAATTAGGAATTCTGAACCTCGGATCAGCAAACTTTATTGCCTTTCAAGAGAAAAAAAACAACTTCAGAGAGCACAAGACTTGAGACTGGGGGCTGACTCTCCATATTTGAGGTTTTGAAATGAAGCTTGGAGAACAGTAATCTTGTCTCTGTGTTGTTATAATAATTTATTTTATGGATTTTGTTCTGTGTTTTATTTTCTGCCATTTCAGTAAGGTTTAAGCAGCTGAACAAAACAGAGGAGGTACTGGCAATTCAACAACACTTTGATATTTGAGTCTTCTTTCCATAGGAAACTCTTCCAGAAGGAGGATATCTACACTTGATGTCTCTGGTCTAGTTCCACAGCTGGGAAGAGTATACCTGCATGTGTAGACTGCTGTTTTTGTTTGAATTAACACCTCCAAAAGGCTTAGTTAGGAATATACTGTTTTTGGAGACGAGACCTAGCATGGCTTCATAAAACCACAGACCCCCTTGTTCCCTACATGCCCTCTGTTCCCTATAGATAAGAGTGCAGAAAGCCCAGTGCCTTGAGAACCTCTCCGGTTCATAACACATGCTGAGGAGAGGCACGCACTTTAAGGCCTTCTCCCATTAAGTCTGTCATGACTTCACCCAGGCTGGAGAAAAATATCTAACCTGTAGTCAAGATTTGTAACTTTGAATTGCCTCTGGCCAGTTTTGCTTAGGAAATACAAAACTGCCTTGGGGTGCATAGGACCTGCTCTAGCTTCCCTTGTCTTTTTGAGAAAATCTGAACACCCTGCCAAACCAATACTATACTATCAGGATACCAGCTACTCCAAGAGCAGGGGAAAATTACTTTAGAGCCCCTTCTGACAGCAGTGCTCCACTTCACATTGAAGTGGAAGCTGATGAACTGCTGGACTGAACAAACATTCATCAGCTGATAGACTGAGTTTGGCCAGCGTTGAAGTTAAAGCACCCTCCTGTGATAATGGACATGCAAGGATTTGTAACAGAAATATACAGATTGAGATGATGCCATGAACAGAAACAAATTTATGTGAAAGTACCACAGGAAACACTAGAGCACAGGTTGGAAGAATGGCATGCATCAATAGCCAGTGACATATGTGACAGCAATAAAATCAGTAGCAACTAAGGAAGGTGCTACTTGCACCAAGACAAGAGTACAATTGACTCATCAGCAGAAGACCTGCACTCTGACAGCAGGAGGATGGCAGCACAGTTATAGCACACAGGTTGTGCCTTTCCTCATCCTGGTATTTCAGCAGAAAAACAGATAGCAGCCACAAGACACCCAAAATGAGGAAATAAGTGGACAGCCATCTTGCCTAACATTTTTGTAGGCTATTAAAAAGCAAGATTATGCTTCAACAGCTGGTTACTCCTGAAGGGTACAAAATAACTACCACAAAGCAGTTAATTGTTACCAAAGACATTCAGAAGACATAGCGAGGACTCCATAGCTGGCACCTCTTATCCTCAGCGTTATGCACAAGTGAACCATCCCAAACTTCTAATACACACGTCTTGATGTTTGTATGAGTAAAACTGAGGAAAGAAAAATTGGTAGGGTGGAGAGTAAGGTTTGTTTAAAATACATACCATCTTCCCTTCACATAAGGTTTCATATTAATTTTCATTACCTTAATTTGAAAGGGTTCCCATCCTTGTTTTGTGAGTATATCACTATCATATTAGATATTTAGCAGCTTCTAGGCAAGTGCTCTAAAAATTAAGCTATAGTTGCTGTAAATCACTGACTCAATAACCAAGAATTATTCCACACAAAGTTGGACAGGTTGAGATGCTGAGGGCTTTTCACTCCAGAATACCCTGTATCAAGACTGTTCCACCAATTTTTTTAGGGAAGGTGAGATCTGGCAAACTAAAGGAAGGTGAATAGGCATGTGTAAAAGGTTGGATTGAGGGAGCAAGGAATGAGCATTGTGCTTTGGTTCTACTCTGTACCTGCCCCGATCTCCAGCATGGGGGTTGGAACTAGATGATCTTTAAGGTCCCTTCCAACACAAGCCGTTCTATGATTCTATTTCCTCTACTCTTGCTGCGGAAGTCTAAAATGATCTCTGGTCCTTCCCTCATTCAAATGCATTTATCACGTTCTGTGAAGTGCTTGGTGCAGAGACAGTCATCTGCTATCAACAGGACATGTGCTGGTTGTTTGCAGTCCAAATTAGCCTGTGAGCTGCCACTTGAGAAGTTGCCATGTAGTTTCATAGTAAGAGTGTTCAAAAAGTGCTTTAGATCCAGATTTCCACAGATAAAAATCCACCATCACTTCAGCGTTGTCTCTGATATCAACCTCAGGGTTCTTCTGTAAAAAGATAATAGCAGTGCTTTCTCTACTTACTGTGTTCTCCTTCCTCCTCAGCTCCTGCCTATATACTAGGTGAGACCATCCTCTACACATTTACAAAACATGAATTGTTAGCATATAAATGTCAGCACTTTTAACCAGAAATTTTTAGGGCTTAGGCATCAAGCAAACAGGACTTTTGAGAATCTAAAATTTCTATCTAGGCACAAGGAGGGATAATTGGACAACACTTAGTTGCATAACTCTTGTAAACCTTGCCCTACTAAAATTTTCAATACCACTTCATCCTTCCTGCACTTTGACCTTCTCGAAAGGTCATCTGGTTATTCCCAAACCATTTTCCACTTATGAAACAAGAAGAGAGGCCCAGGTGATACATATATTCATACTTAACACAAATGCAATACTACTAACCCACTAACCCCATAATTCAGAATACAGATGGAAATCGTTTAATTTCCTCCTTCTAATGAAATACCTCATTTTTACTATTACTTGAACACAAAAAAGTTTAAATAGCAACTCTATCTCCAATAGCTATCTACTTCATTATAGTTTCACTATGGAATTAAACATGCAAAGGGAACACTGGCAGCTGTACATATAGTGTAACAATGAATGGAAAACAGTATCTTATTCCACTGCTAAATATGTATAATTTTATGAATGCCTAACTCACCTTTGCAACAGTCACTAGTTTTATTGTAAAGAATAATTTGCTGGGAGCATGTAGTTGCTTTGTGATAGAAGTCAAGTGTGGATTACAGTCACAAACATTTTAATTCAATGTGTACGGAAACAGTAAAACAATCCAAGCACGTAATATTACCTATGCATAAGCAAATACACAAGTAAAAAAAGTAAATATGTAATAAGCAACACACAGACAAATATAAATTAATCTACTGGAAACTGGGTAGAGATCCCAAATCAAAAGCTGTCTGTGGAGATTCTCATCTCTTCTTACAGACATTGCCCCTGTCTGTCCAAGGGGATGGATTAAGAGTTTTATTATCTGGCCTGGGTAAACTCCAAGACTGTAACACCTGGAATATGGCTAGCTGGTTATCACTATCCCTAGTCTGTACCTTCCTACCACATTTTGACCAGGGGAAACCAGATTCAAATGGGGGATTTATGGCTTCAGATACCACATGCACCCTGTGCCCCAGGAAGAGGCTTTTGTACTGCAGAAAACTTTCTTTTGCTAGATTGCAGACATCCACCAAGAGATCTGGGTATATACCATTGCTTCTCTGCAGGAAAATAATCTGCCAATGCAAAGAAAATCTGTATTGTTTTTTTCATGGAAGTAAGTATGAGAATATCTTCCCTACATCTGCAGCGTGGCAAAGCCATGTAAGGTGATGCTCACAACTACTTGGGCAAATTCTTCTTTCACTTCAAGTCACTGTAGTCAGAAGCTGCTGAGAACCCAGGTGCTAACTGGTAGAAACACTACAGAAATTTATCAGATGTCATTCTTATTCTTTAAGTCAAGAGAAAGAAGAGTGTTTTGAAAGGGACTGAGAAGTGCTAAATGCAAGGTCAAAGTCATCCACTGCTCTTCCCTTGTCCACAAATGAGACACTTTATCACAGTGAGCAATCAGATTGTTCAGGTATGACTGACCCTTGGTAAATGCATGCTGACTCTTCCTAATCACCTCCTTCTTCTGCATGGGCCCAGAAATGTGCTCCAAGTGGCCTTGGTCCATGTAAGAGTGAGGGTGACCAGTCTGTAGTTCCTGATCCTCACCCTTGGATCCTTGTAGTCACTCTTGACTCCCCTGGTCTCCCCTGGCAGTCTCATTGGTGCCCATGTGGATAAGCAGCAAGGAGTAATAGCCTGAGAGCCCTGGTGGTCTCTCTGCAACATCTTGGATCTGAGCCCCTGGCAAGGAACAAATCTTTCAAGATAGCAAGCCAGGTAGGCAGATGGGGGCTTCTGTCCTCCACAAATGGAAACCTACCACTACTATTCCTTGCCATTTCCTCCTGTTGATAATATGTGGTTTATGCTTGGACAACTCTGATGCTTTCCTAGGTATGATGTTCTGCTTCTTGCCTGCTACTAGGGGCACTGAACCTGTTCTGCAATTGTGGATCTGCAGGTGGAGAAGGAGAAGAACCCATCTTCCTCATGCCAGAAGTCAGGTTAGGTGAGTCAATTATGTAATTTAATTCAGTAAGATTCCTTCTTGTCTTTCCCTTTGATGTTTCATATTGCAAAGAATAAACTCATGCATTTATGCTATCCTGCTACTTGTGGCCAGTCTTGATTCTTCAGTCAAATAATAAGGATGTTAACGAAGTTTTCAAAATATTAAGCCATAAGATTGTCTGCAACAGAGCAAGACGCTGGGCTATGAGACCCTGTATCTTTAACCTTGTATTTTGAGAGAATGTAATGATTCAGAAGTATGAAGAAAATGTAAATGCAAAGAATATTAACAACTTCAACTTTGTAATAACAGAAGTGGAACACAGGCAGCAGCTAAGAAGGCTGTACCTAAAATCATAATGATAAAAATCATAAAGTATAAAACTGGCTTCTTCCCATACAGTTCATGTTCCTGTTTTCTTGCATCTCCTTCTGTACTGCTGTTGTAAATTGCTATAACTTTCGCACTTTAAAAATTCGGTAAACTCTTCCAATAAGAAGTCACCCTCAATTGCTTGACCAATAAAACTGCTTATTCTGTTTAGTAACGCTATTCTGCTGAAGAAGATTTGCATTTCTGGAAAGAGCTAATTCTGCAGTGGATTAATTCTTTTTTGAAGTGCTGCTGAGAGGAAATGAACCTGCAGAGAGATGACTGACTTGCAAATTTCTTGTCTAAGGTTACTTAAGGTCTCAACATTCATTCCATACAACTTGCCTATATTGTATAGATCAGTATTTACTTAACTGAGTGTATACTAAGCTATGTTACTATGATTTTACTAAAACGGAAATGCATTAATAAGCACAATAACCAAATTCAGGTAAACATTTAAATGTAATCCATAAATCAGCAGTTGCAGTTAATCAAGCATCATACAAATGCAGAAAAAAATTGACTCAAC
This sequence comes from Pterocles gutturalis, assembly GCF_000699245.1. NCBI lineage: Eukaryota > Metazoa > Chordata > Aves > Pterocliformes > Pteroclidae > Pterocles > Pterocles gutturalis. Next base: position 61,090 of record NW_010133289.1, on the reverse strand, counting down.
TGATAAACCACAGAGACTGTGTTGTGCCAGTCTTGCCTTGGATAACTGCAGATAGATTTTTTGTTACCTGTTCTCCCTAATGATTACTTCAGTGTTGAAGTGCTAGGCATTTGTCACAGTTGGCAAAAATCTTCTTTTATAAAAATATCCAACAACTTGCTGAACACATTCACTTTATTATGCCCATTTTTATGACATGCACACAAGCATTCTTCAGCTTTCTGGGATTCTAACAATAAAGCTTTCAGGATGTGAATAGAAATTAATGACTTGTCCTATCGGCTCACACCTAAAAAACCCTAGAAAACCCTTCTTCTATATTCTGTCAGGATAAATCCTAAGCAGAATCCTATGTATCACTACTGTTTGCCGTGAACGAGTTGAAATCTCTTTTCCTCACTGAAATGTCTCTTCCCCAGTCAATTTTATTCCCATGAAATGCCATGTTCCTCTTAATTTCAAATACTATGGACTAATGGACTAAGCAGAAAAAACTGTGATGTGTAAAGCACCTGCACTGATACGCTTCCAGCGAACCAACTAAACAGCTTCCTATTGACCCTTGTAGACAGCAGCAGTTTTCTGATGGCTCCCAATTCCATTTCATGCACATTAAGTCTATTTTGAACCCCATTTGGTACTTGGTTAGGTGTGGCAATAGGGACCACTGAAGTGGCTCCTGATGATAACCTAGAAATATTTTCTCTGTTCTGTTTATCAGATGGTGGTGTGAGTGTCAAAAGATTTACTAAAGTGAAGATGTCACATAAACTACTCAGCTCATCACAGTGAACCATTATGAAAGTTTTCATTCAGTAGAGATGCGTTAACCTTGCTCTTCAAAAGTCCAGCATGATGCATGTTGGTTTGTAAAAATAGTTGTGAGTGTAAATACATTATCAAACTGTGATTGTAACTATTTAATTAATTGCAAATATTTAGTGCAGGCATAAATGGAAAACAGGTGTTCTCTACTTCTTAGACACAATTTCCTGCTTTCCTGATTTCTGTTTTATTTGCTTTATGGTTATTATAATGGCTGCCACCAACCACTCCCACTTCAGTGTGCTAACCATGACTCACATAAGTGCCTAATAAATTACATCAATGGGAAAGCAGATGAGCACATGAAGAGGAGGTGCAAAACTCATTAGTCATGCAACCTCCTTTTCTTAGGGACTGAATTGCCTGACACAAAAGCATTGTGAGTGTCTTGTGCATCTGTCAAGTCTGCCAGATGCCAATCTTACTCTTGCAGTTTTTGTGAAAGCTATTAATCAACATTCACTATTCAGTATTGTAAAACAGCACCTTAATTAAGCAGCCAACTAAAGCAGAAGGAAAAAGGTAACCACCCAATACACAGTGAGTTTCTTCAGACAAAAGAATTACATATATTTTGCCACTTGGAGACATATTTCTTTTTCATACATTGTCTTGCATAATGATGAAGGACAGGTATTGAAGACAGGTATTCTGGAGCAATAAAGTGAAATGAAGAATCTCTGTGTACTAGACATTGATTTTGATCAACCTGCGTGAAATAAAGTGCATCAGTGTACTAGATCAAAATCAGTAAAGGACACAGTATTGCACTTTGTCCATATTGCTGGGGATGAGCCAGTATCTTCAATATAATCTGTGTGATTTCAGGGATTTATAGCATACCTATAGTAATTCACTTAAGACTGAAACTATATAAAATTTCCATATAGCCTTCTAGGATTTTTTCCTTTGTTTATTTTCATAGAAGGGAACCTAGTACATTTACAGAGGAGCAGAGCACATTTGAAAAAAAAAAAAAAAACAGTAAACTTTTTAAAATCTCAGCAGCTGCAAAGATGTTTCCTACATGAAAGAGCCTCACTAAACCTGACAGCAGAAAGGACTGCAGTCTGCTACAGCCATTCTCATAAAGTGATCTGTTGGTCAGATCAGACTACCATTTAGTGATAAAGTAAAAATGAAACCTGAAGACTGCACCAACACTAGTGAGTGCCAAAGCGAATACACGCTATCCCTTAGCCAGGAAAAAGAACTTAGGAGACAACTTATGACAATCTGAAGAAATAAAATAAAGAACATGAAGGCTTTAAAGGGACAGTAGGTAGAGTACAGAGAAAAAAAAAAGATGAGCTGAGCCTCATGAAGAGGTGTGACACATAGGGGTCAGCCTTCTGAACAGAATGCAATGCAGGTTTTTGATCCCAGAAAAACTGTAAAAAATATAACTTTTTCTATATGAGGATGCATTGAGTCAGAACCATGTCTAATCTGTCCAAATGCTTGTTACTTTTATAACCCAATATAAATGTACCTCCCCTTCTCCCAGCACCGTTTTGCATGCAGGCCAAATGCAAATGTAAAACAGCTGAATCAGGTGTCAGCAGCAGGTCCCTACAGCAGTTTCAAGACTTCTCTTGTACCAATTTATCCACCTATCTGACTTCACTTTGTAGCTGAGTTGCCTTGTTTACAGCTAACATGGATATGTCCACATTTCTTGGCAATAGTGCAGCCGTACCCAAAAGGACAAAGCCATCTGAGTCTACTTTTAAGCATGCATTGTTCAGATTAGTGCAGGAAGTTCTAACTAGCTTAAATGGACTGCAACACCTGAGCAAGAAAAGGGAAATAATCAGTAAGTGCTTTTTACTTTCTGGTATCTTTTAATTCTCCATTTTCTGCTTCATTTTTGTTGCTTGTGTGCTAATACGCTCTCAAGTTTGTTTCTGTAACTCAAGAATGGAGTGTGCACAGAAAATTTTGCAGGTCAAGATGCCTCTGTGTAAACGAATCTTTTCTTGCCGCTTCTTTCATTCCACTATTTTTTCAATGAGGATAGCAATTTATCTCCAAAAATTTGTCATTATTCTGCTCTTCATTGTAAGAAATGTCATATAAAAAAAATCAGTGGCTGAACTATACACATCCAATCATTGTATCACTAGGAATACTCAAGAGAAATGCAACAGTAAAACAGAGTACTGCACAAGTTAGTCTAACCATCACAATAAATAATATAAATAATATACAATAAATAATGATGATAAGAAAAAACCTGTTCATGAGCAGGGGACTTCCTTAGTAATAATCAGCAAAGTATATGCATATTCTGCATATTTTATGAGACCATGTTTTTGACAAATTGATACATTGACTGCTTTATATGCCACAACAAATATTAATATACAGATTTACAACTGCCATCATTAAGAGCTGAAAATGTAAAGTAAATTTAGCTGTCAGCTAAAGTTTTTTCTCCAGAGGTGGGGCATGTTGCTGTGAAAATGGTCACATTATATGCTGTTTACAGCCCTTATATGAAAAATACTCTTCCTTACAGTAACTGAACTTGAAAGGAATTTTCAGTGACTAAAGCAGGCTGCAGAAGGAGCATTGCTGTGTATGGATAAATCTCTGCCTTCAAAACATTAAACAACATGAAAGCTTGATTCTGCTCTCATTTTGATAGACAAACCACACTCTCAGCGGTGTCACTGAGAGATGAGAAACTTGTTTGAGAAATGTTCAGAATGGTATCTCTTTCTCAGGACTTCTGATATTTTTGCTTTGAGTCAGAAAATTAGTTTTGTAGATGGCTGGACCTTTGTGGTTTGGGTTTTTTTTCTTTCCTGAAACAAGGAGCAGTGAGTATTGCTCTAGCCTTTGCACACATCTCCAGCACACTAGTTCAGTCTCCGTACTGGCTGCTTCCATGATCCAGGGATGACAGCAGTTTCAAATTCGTCTCCATGTACGGTGTGTCCTGGCTTTGTGGTGAAACCCTGGAAGACCCCACAGAAATAGTAGACCAGGTTTACATACCACAAGCACTCCAGCCAAGTAGCAGTCAGGCTGAGGGGCTGATAAGCCCCTGCCTGCATTGCAGGCTGCGTCAGCAGGGAGGTGTGATTGCAGCCCTTCTCCCATGCTTTATCAGCACTCCTGGCCCACAGCAGGCAGCACAGCTTTCCCGGTGATGTGCTTACTGATAACCCATCTGTGGTGTACCTCATCAAAGACAACTTCTGAGGGAAATTATTCGAGGTCTACCTGCGATAGAGATACACAACTATAATATCCTTTCTTCCTTTGTCCCGCAGACGCTTGTTACTCTCCACAAGGCACATATCCATCATCAGCTTTGCTGCCATTTGCTTTTGCTCAGATCTGTGCCCTGCTGCTGTTTAATCTCCTGGCATAAGCAGAGCCACTGATTAAGGAGACCATTACATATTTTTATATAGTTATTGCAAGCAAGAGTCTGTTGCTACCTCTATATCTGCAAAGAAACCAGAGCCTCTGCACACACTCAGGCACTGGCCCGTAGCCATCTGTACCTCTAAACCTCAGCACAGTCCCTAGCGTGGCTTGGGGGCAGCAGCCAAATTTCACTGTCCCCCTGAGGCTGAAGCCTGGAAGCAGCTGGCCATCCCTCTCCCTTAAGGCATCTCTTTAGGTGTAAAATTGTCTCTTCTGAATAACACGCATGAGGGCCTTCATCAAGCATAGAGAAAAAATACGATCCTTGCCCATGGGGGAGTTTAATGTCAGGGAAAGCAGACTGTGGCAGTCAATACCACTTCTCTCTGGCTCCGTTTGCTCTGTGGGTACTTCTCCTGTGCTGCAAAGGCTGAAGCAGGACAGCAGGCAGCCAAGCTGACAGTGTACCCACCTGCTTTGTCCTGGCAGCTGTCACGCTATTGGGGTGGAGCCCTGTTGGGAAAGGGCTGCCAGCACCTCCCCTGAGCGTCGAGATGGAGAGACGTTCTGGGGCTTAAGTCAGGGAGGGCAGAATCTGGGGGCCACAGGAGCAGTCTGGCAGATCAGGTTTTCTTAGGGATCCAGAGGCACAGTGCGGAGTTTGCTATAGCCATAGTTTCTGGCATAACTTTTCCTGGACAATCAGCAGGTGGAAGGTTGTTTACAAAAGTTGTTTACAGTTGTTCTGGATTATTTCACCCAAAAGAGACGAATTTTTGCTGTCAGCAAAATTATTGTATTCCAGCTTGTGTTCTCAAGAGACCTAGCTTTAGAGATAGAAAGCCCTTTGCATATATTTGGTAGGTTTATTTTAGGAAACATGAAAACAGATTTGCCCCAAGGTTCTGCCCAATGTGATACCCCATCACCATGGGAAATATATTGTAACAGGAGCTCAGAGGCCAGGGCATGTAAAGAAAACCAGATTAGATCTGGAGAAGGCTAATGAGTTCTGGGAGACAGGATATCAGCGCTGTGGAGAGAATGACACACAGAGAGGGCCAGCCAAAATAAGGAAGGCCAAAACAAGAAAAAAATATGATAAAACATTGTGAAAGTCAAGCAGTAATTAATGCAATAGATCTAAACAGTAAAAAGGTGGAGTAAAATTGCTTGGTTTTCCATGTTGAAAAGGAAGAAGTAGAAAAACTTAGCAAGATCAAAACATAAGAAAAAAAGTTCAGGTAGACACCATAGTTGATGATAATCATGACAAACAACTGTATTCCATGGATAAGTTTATAAAATATTTCTGAATAATTGTATTGGTCCCAGCTTCCTACTTTGGTGTCTGAGCATTAGTTATTCACCAGCAAAGTTATGTAAGGGAGAAAAAATCAGATTAGTTTGGAAGGCCATACCCAAGTAAATGATTCTGGTACTAAATCTGAAGAATGATAAGACTTTGGTGATGTCTTTTTTTTTAACAGTTATTTTCATCTCAGAATTACAAACTACTTTGTCTCATACCAGTTAGTTGGATATGTTTCATCAGTTTAGTTTTCATTTACTGCATGAAAAGCAAAACATTCAATGTACCTGAAACACTGAATTAAGGAAATAATCATTCCAAGCTGATACAATGTTGGAGATAAAAAAAAATTTCATGATACTAGCTAACCTGCCCTGATACACTGAAGTCCATAGCCCCTGACTAACTTTCATTCTTTTCAGAAAATCTGAGACCTTTGTGGTGATCCTGAAAACCAAAAGGTTCAGATTCAGTTTGCTGAAACGAGAAGGAATGTCCTTACAGGCTACTGAAACCCAAGTTATGGTTAACCAAAGTGTGAACTGCTGTTTCTCATCTATGTCATACCTTGCAGTGTAACCACTGCTGTTGCCCTTTTGTTGCTTGATTCTTAGAGACTTCAAGTGTCTTCCAGGTTCATGTCAGTCATTTTACCCCAGCTGTAAACCAGGATGAAAAGCACCTGTCTTTCCTCTCCAGCTTGTGGCTTCCTATCAACAATCAAAAAAGAGCATGTGAGCTACAGAATCCTACTAGAAGTTAGGAAAAACAGATAGCAGGATTCCTGTCCATGGACTTCATGTGCTTAATTGCAGCACACAGGCAAGTAATCTAGAAACATGTCAGGAAAAGCGAAGGGAGGGTGCTCACACACTAAAGTATTAGGGCAGCTTGACAGCTTCTAATGGTCAGCTGAAGAGAGTCACTGAAAGCAGTCAACAAATGCAGGTTTCATTTGCAGGGTATATGGACTAAATTTCAGGTTCTAGCACTTGAACAATTATAGTTCATTAGTATCAAAAGTGAGAAGAAAATTATGGTTAATTTCTAGAAAGGTTTTATTGTGGAGGTGAGATGAAGCTCTGATATATTAATATTTTGTGATGCATTTAAATTATTGTGAAAATAAGATTAAGCAAATCAACTGCACTCTGTTTTGATAAGCTCAAACTGAATTGCTTGAATGTGTTTAACAGTGGACCCATCTCATACTCCTCTTGTTTATTAAATCTTTTATTTGGGATAATGTCTGCATTAAGCAGTTCCCATTTGTTGATGTCATTTTCTGTCAGAAAGGACCTGGGGATCCTCATGAACAACATGTTGAGTCAGTCAGCAGTGCACACCTGTGGTGAAGAAGGCCAAAGAATACTGGAACTGTATAAGCAGGAGTGAAGCCAGCAGGCAGAGAGAAGTGTTTTTTCCTCCTCTCCATTCAGCACTGCTGAAACTGTACCAAGAGTACTGTGCCCAGTTTTGTCACTCCACTACGAGAAAGACAGGGGCATACTGGAGCAATTCCAGCAGAGGGTCACCAAGATGGTTAAGGAGCTGAGCACATCACAAGCAAACAACAGCTGAGCAAACAATTTCTGCTTTCTTTAGAAGGGAAGGATAAGAGTAGGATGCTGTTGCTTTCTTCAACTACTTAAAGGGAAAGTTTATAAAAAATGGAGAGAGATGCTTCTTAGGCGTAAAAATTATAGGATGAGAGGCAATGGACAAAAGTTGCAACATGTGAAATTCTAATTAGTTATTAGGGGAAAAATATGCAATTAATGAGACTGCTGGGAGACTTCATTGAATTGCAAGCTTCAGAAATATTTAAAACTCAACTAGTCAAGGCCCTGAATAATGTTATCTAAGCTGGTCTCGCTTTGAGGTGGAGTTTGGACCAAATGATCCTCATGGGTCCCTTCCAACATATAAAATTCTATAATTCTATGATCCTGCTAACTGATTGTCCTGGTTTCATCTGAGAGAGAGTTAACTTTCTTCACAGTAGCTAGTGAGAAGCTATGTTTTGTATTTGTGCTGAGAAGAAGGCTGATAACACACTGATGTTTAGAGTTGCTGCCAGGACAGTCAAGGACTTTTCAGCTTCTCTGCTGTGCCAGTGTCTGCAGGTGCAGGAGAAGCTGGGAGGGAGCACGGCCCCAGTTACTAGCCTAGGATTTGACCTCAAGTTTAGGACTGGGACCCAAACTGGCCAATGGTCTACTCTGTATCATGCACAGCATGCCCAGTATATAGATGAGGATCTGTCTGTATGTGCTCTCTCTGGCTCTGGGCTGTCTCCCTCTGGGTCGCCCCTCTCTCAGGGTTGTCTTGGTCTCTTGGGCTCTTATCTCTACTCCTGAATTGTAGTTTCAGGACTCTCTCTTTGCTCCGGGATCATTGACCAGGCATGGGCTGAGCCTTGGCCATCAGGTGATGAGCAGTATCACTGTGTATCACTCATTTGTATATTTGTATATATTACTATTGTTATCATCATTATTATTATTTTCAGTATTATTGTAGTTTAGTTATTAAATTGTTCTTATCTCAGCTCACAAGTCTCTTTTCCCTTTGCGCCTTTAATTCTCTCCCCCATCCCTCAGAAGGTGAGGGGAGAGGGTGAGCGAACGGTTGTTGCAGTGTTTTGCTGCCAGACAGGATAAAACTGCAACACTGATGCCTGCAGAAAAAATAAAATTCTTCCTCACCTCAGTGAGGACAGACTATTTAAAGATTAATTTTTTTAAAGCAGCAGGTTAAATTTTCTAGTGAAATGGCTGCATGAAAGAGTGGAATTGCATTGAATGTTCCTGAATTCTGTGTAGATCAAGTACCAATTTTATAAGTGGATAAATGTTATGGCGGAAAAATATCTGTCTAGGACAATGTGCTGTGGCACAGTTCCTTGTTTATAGATAGTGTTTAAACCCTAGATGTATTTGCTGTTTTTCTTGGCCAACCAAGGTTTAAATATATTGGCAAAGTTGTGTTTAACCTGCTTTTGAATATAATTTCTTATGTATGTTATTGCAGTAAGTCTGGATTGTGATATCTCAGAAAACTCAGAGTTCAGAATGCACAAAAACCTAATCTACAATTTGGCCTCAAGCTCAGAAACAATAATGTGCACATTTTTATTGAAATTGTTCTTCCATAATTTACAGTGAATGTAATTGGACTGAAACTCTCATAATTACCTGAACAGATGTCTTGACTTGTAATATATTTTTCCATATTAGATACAATTTTTATTACCATGGACCTTTATTGCATATCTACTTCCCTTGAACTATGAAACAATTTAGAAGTCCAGGAGCACTATCCAATGGATAAAACAAACACAGATGGGTATTAGAAAAATTTTACATCTCCGATCAGAGAGAAAAGCTCTGACTTTATGGATAAAGTGTTTTACGTTGGAGAATGAAGCTATCACCTCAACATTTCTTGGACTTTTCTGTTACAAAATCAACAGCACATTACAAGATAAAACAACTAAACCAACATGGATTATCATTGTCCACTGGGTATTTCCGTTAATGATTTTTGTCTTGACAAAAAATCCATTGTCTGCCATAGAAGCTATAGTGAAAACGACCAGACAAAGTCATTGAAAAAATTTAATAAGTCTTGAACGCATACCTAAACAAATTCAATATTGCTAGTATCAAGGAGGGGAATACCTTAGTCTATTTTAGAAGATGTTGGCAGAAGAGATGGGGAAACAAGTAACCTCAGACTCTGCTGTCTACAGTGATGCATAGATTTACCTAAATCAGACAGGATTTGGTGCCTGCTCCCCACTAGAGAACTTCATAACAGCAGTTCATCTCAGTGTAATTAAATTATTCTACTTGATAGTGGAAGACATATTCTATGTTATGTAAAAGAATTTATCTGGAAGAAGACATAGGTTCTCCCAAAACCAGCGCTGCATCAGTGCTCAGCTGAACGCACTTCTTAGCTGCCCATAGCACTTCCAAGAACCAATGCACTCTTCCTGGCTATGGGGCACCACTGTGCTTCGTCCCACTGTGCATTTGGTGAATTCTCCTGTCTTGCAATACATTGCAAGAGAAGGGAATTACTGACACACAGTGAGCTGTTGCCAGAAGGAAAGTAGTAAAACCATTATTAGGTTTTTCATAGGGAACCCCTTTGGGTATTGTTTTCAGGGAGATAAGAAGTTCAATTTAATTACTGAAATCACTTCTCCAAAACATGTTTCTATCTGTACCACAGCAGAACTAGGTAAATTCTTATCTCCTGCTGTGGCAGCTCAGTGAATCAGAACGGTCAATCTCCCTGCTCTCCATTGCTGTACCTACTATCCATCCCCAAAGCTGTCACAACAAATCAACATTAAAGAGAACAGAGCAATTCGGAAAGAGATTGACAAGGCTAGAAGAATGGCTGCATGGCAAGACACCAGAACAACTGAATGCAAGATAATGAATGAGGGCTGACCCTGAGAAAGCACAATGAGTGTGCATGTAAAGTGCCACCAGTAGAGCTCTGGACAGGTGAATGCCTACCAGGAATGACGGACTCTGCCTCTTCATGCTTTACCTGCAACATAGATAAAAGTTAGCACTTCCCATTTCAGAAGCAGGTGCAGTTAACAAGTATGTGATTCATATGGATGTTTTGAAAATGTATTAACTAGAGTTTGTACACTGCTTTGAATCTATGAAGTCAACAATTTCTCTTTGATCCATTAATTTAGTGGGAACAAGGAAGAAATATCTTTAGTAGTGTTGCCCTAGAGCTGGCAGAATCCCTCACTGGTATCGATGAACAGATGACAAGCCCAATATATAATATTAAAGCCAGCTTAAGAGAATGCAAGATATTTAGGACAAGGGTGTTCTGCTCCCCTGGCCTTTCTCCAGCTTTAATTTTTTGACTCTTTCTTCCTTACTTTTGCTTTCATTTTCTGTCCCCCATGCTAGCTTGTTTCTTGTTTTTTTTTTTTTTTTTTTTTTTTTTTATTCTCGGGGTCTTCTTCCTTTGCCTATTTTTCCTTTTGGGAGACTGCAGGATGGTACTTGGTGTTATAAATAAGGGAAAGCCAATAAAGACAGTGGCAGACAGCAGATGCTTAGAGAATACTTTTATAATCTGTCCCCAAGTGAGAGTTGCGTATTTAAAAAAACAAAAGATCCTACCTGACCAACTGAGTGGTGAATACAAATTATAATGAGGCACTGTGGCTGTTCACAAACCACTGCTATTCACATTTTGGCACACCAGGAGTCCTTTCCAAGTTGCCTTTGCAGATGGTTATTTTTCCCTGAGCTCCACCAGAAGTAGTGCTAAGGAGGTAAGGACCTGTCTGATGAAATACGCAAAGGAGTGAAGCATATTAAAGAAAACTGCTACAGTGTCAGTTGCAATTGTTCTTACGAATTCTGTCACTACATGAAATTTTTGGTCTGGTGTGCTATATACAATTAAGGATACACTTTTATCGACACAAAATGCTCAGAGCAATAAAGTCTGGTCACCAAAGCTTTTGTTTCTGAACTGGTGTATAGCAACATAAACATTTGGTATGACTATCAAGACTGCAACTGTAGCACGTAACATCTTTAGTAGGATCTTTGCTTGGTCATCCTGGCAAGGTATAAACAAAGTCTGTTTGGAGGGGCTCAGCAAACAGAGTGATGCAAAATACAAAAGGAAATGCAGAAATACTGACAGATCCTGTAGTCCTCTCAGGGTCACGTGATTTTTGTCTGGAGCTGATACCAGTTTTGTGGGGAAAAATTCAGTCTTTCACAAAGGTCAGACCTGATTTGCAGTTTCCTCTTAGCAGACCTTCCCTACTCCCATGAGCAGAGAACACTGACACTTTTTCTCATGGAAAGGAAAGTAATCAATCAGAGCTATTACAGTCTGATCTTGGGATAGAACAAGTCTTTAGAACAAGTTTTTTCCAGGAAAAGCTTTTTCCTAAAAAAGCGTTTCACTGGCCACTACTTTATTCATGGGATAAAGACCAACTCAGCTATCTTATTTTAAGGCATATATCCAAACATCTATGAGACAGAGGAGGGCTTGGGAGAGTGGAAAAGTGGTGAGAACTAAAGAAATGGATAGGAAGCTTTCACAGCCATACAGCAATGGTAGTTTGCAACATATAGTAATATTACAAGTAAAGCTGCTAAAGTGGTAGTCTCTTGATTCCATTATAAATATGCTGATTCTAATGGTGAATATATTATAAAGAAATACAAATGACAACTATTTATATATTTTCCCAAATAAAAAAAAGAAAATACATTTGAATTACACCTCACATTCCTATATTTTGTTTCTCAGTGTGCACCTGTGTTGTCAGTTGCCAGAGTGCACTTCTAACAGTCTGAAAGGTTAAAACTATTTTATCATTTACGTGATTGCAAAGCTATTCTGAACTGAATACCCCAAGGAGGGAGCCTTCCTGCAGTCTTCCCCTACCTAAAGGGGTGGCATGGAGCACAGAGCTAGGCTCTTCACAAGGTGCCCAGAGAAAGGCCATCAATCACAAATTGCAACAAGGAGCATTTTGGTTGGACATAAGGAAGAAAATCTTCAGGAGTCCAGCTTAGCCCACAATGAGATTATCCAGAGAGGTAATACTGTCTTTATCCTTGGATATATTCCAAACTCACCAGCACAAGCTGAAATCCCAATTTAGCTTTGAAGTTAGCCCTGCTTGGAGGTCCCTTCCCATCCAAAATTTTGTGCAATCCTATGCAACACGATTTAATACAAGAAGAGAGGGTTAAACTGACTTTCCACAGGTATCCTCTTCCTTCAGCAACATAAAGTCTAAAAGAGTCTAGGGAATGATAATAAATTGGAAAGAATGCAACGTGATGTGCCAAATTTTGTTTGGCACATGAAGAGGAACCACATCGCACACTGGGAAAAGAACAGGCCCTCTTTAAGTGATTCTTAGGCAACACAATACTCTATATGCTATTCCATTTGGCTGTTTTTATTACCATGTATTGACATCCTGGAGAGATTTGAAAGTGCAGAAGTTAAAATGATCTTGCTTCTGAAAAGATAAATGACAAAAACAAAAACAAACCACGTCCTATACATCTTATTTAGAAGTCATGACTATTTTGCAAGTAGTTGAAATGCAGTAACACCAAAAAAAAAAGAGATACATTAACAAGGATAAGGAAGATGTAAATAAAATCAAAGAAGATAAATACAGACTGCAGTGCAGAAAACCTTTCTAGCAGAGATATGATATTGGCTGACATATTTTGTTTTAACTCTGACAGAATTTGAATGAGTATATAACTAGAGCTGCTTTTTTGTTGGAAAGCATCTACAGTCTACAGTCATTTAAGTACTTTCTAGCCCTAAATTCAATTAGCCAAATTAATTTTTAGTGCACTCCATTTAAGCAATGCACCGCATAATACTCAATATCCCATCTCCTTTTACAAGGGCCTGTGTGCACTCTTCTGCTTCTTCAGAAATAACAGAATTACTTTTTAGGAAGAAAAAATGCCTGATCTTAGTAACACTAATAATTTTTTCTCAAAAAGCAAAATAAAGACATTTATAATAATAATGCATAATAAAAAGAGAAATATAATCTGGGATTTCTGTTCATCTTTGAATGCTGAAAACTGTAAATAGAGGATGGGCAACTGATGACAGAATCATGTATCATATTCAGTGAAGTTAATACATACTAATTAAAGCTGAACAACCATAAGCTTCTGTCAGATATATTAAGGCAAATGAAGATCTTTTAAAAAACCTGATTTTAATTTTATTTGGCAATGATATTATCTGGTTTATCCATTCCTAATAATTTTTGAACATATGTGCAAGAGTTCATATATTTTTAACAGTTTGGGTGGTGGTGTATCAGTTGAAGCTATACTATTTTTTTCTTGCCTCAGCTTAAATGTTGTTATCTCCTTGTCCATACTACAAAGTTTTTAACCTCTGGCCAATCACCATAAACTTAAATGGAAGGTAGATGTGTTCAGCATTTCCCAACATCAAAGCATATGTTTAAGTTCTTATACTTTTCTGATTGTCTGAATCACAAGCAGATGGAAAACACTACATGATTTTAAGATTTATCAATAAATCTAATCTATACTATATACTACTAAAGTTTGAATGCACATTGTCTTGACTACCTGTTATCCCACTGAAAAAAGCAAAAGTGTTTTTACCATGCATATAGAATTTACTTCTTTTTTTTTAAAAATATTTTGGTCTTCCTGGCTCCTCTACCTTAACAGAGTGATTGCATTATTCTGTCCAACTTTTGATCTTTGAAAATGTGAAGTAAATACTCTAGTCATAAGCTTACAAGAAAAAAAGGCTGAATGATTCCCTTTTTAACATACAGATTACAAAGCAAGGACATAATTACTGTAGAAAGATTTCCTGACAAGAATGTTAAGTAATGCAGTCTTGGATAATTAATGATGTTCCATGTACACATATTCATATGTGACATGAAAAGCCACAGGTGTATTTTTGAAAACTGCTTTTGAGAGTTTCACAGAATGGAAATTCAAATGCTCACGTGGGTGGAAATTCATATTATGGCCATAATCTAATTCAGTTGATTAGGATACTGCTTTAGCTGTAATAGCATTAATATCCTGTGCCACTATTAAATTAACGTAAAAAGCAAGATAAGTGAAGATGTAATTAACATCAATACAGTTGAGACGCAGTACACGTTGCTGAATTATCTAGATTAGCTGTACTACATTGATTATAACCATTAATCACAGTCTGGCACATTTTTATTTTGCTATCTCAGGACTACGTCCTTTTAATCTCATGACTTTTTATTCTGGGAATTTTTCTGCTGGTTCAGTTGCAGCATTCTTATTTTAAATTTTAGAACAATTTTATATCCCTGAATTGGACTAATGGTACAATTTCTGCAAGCAGCATGCATTCTGGATTTCCAATGTGATATTCAGAATGCTTTTCATGCTGCCTGGGAGGGTGTTTTTTTCCATCGATAGCCTGTTTTTAAAAAATCATAAGACTTGGAAAAGGATTTAGGTTGGAAGCTCACCTTGTAGAGTCACCTGCTCCAAGCAGAGCTAACTTCAAAGCTAGATCAGGTTGGCCAAGGCCTTCTCCCAGAGAGTTTTAAAAACTTCCAAGGACAGTGATTCTATCACCTCTCTAGGCAGTGCTTAAACCTGCTTTTAGTAAGGATTGCTTTCCCCATGTCCAATCAAAATTTTCCCTGCTACTACTTGTGGCTGTTGTTTCCTGCCCTTTTGCTTCACTCTGAGTTCTCTTCTGTTGATGGCAGACCCCTTGAAACTGAATGGATGCAGCAGATTTCTTTGTTGCTCCCACACTCTGTGTATGTTACAATCACTGTCATAGCATGATGACTCTTCAACAGTAATATTCTGAATCAGGTCCTCGTGTGCTGCTCAGAACCAGCCAACAGACATTGATGGTATCTAAATATTAGTCATAATCTGTAACATTTAAGTAGACTATATCATCTATTGTCTTTCCTGAGGGTGATGATGACCCTTAGTGTGCCCAGGTAAAGTGTCTGGTCAATACATATTCAAACACAAAAATCCATCCTCTAAAATAAGCCTATAGCTCTTGTATAAAATAGTTTCCTGTCACAGAAAAAGCAATAATTCCTTAAAAGCAAACTTCCCCCCCCCGTTTTTGCAAATGCAAGTATATTTATTACTGTATTGCAGGTGGTAAACTAGCTGAAGAGAAGGACAGCAGGCCAGATTTTAAATATCCAGAAATAAATAAGCTGGATCAATATACTGGAACAGATTGTTTTGCTCATTAGAAGGTAAAAATAAAAAGGAGACTTGTCAATCTACCAAAAATCTAGCCTTTCAATAAGGATATAATTGGAACATGCTGTCAAAAACAACTTTGAAATTAAATTCATAGCAGCTGGTACTCAATACACTTCATGACAGGTCATGAAAGATAAAAATTCACCTCTACATGTTACTTCTTTAATCTCTGTCAGATATTTCAAAATATCCAGAATTTTTAAACCAATATTAACTCTTTCAGGTTAGAATAACACACAAATCATGCCTTTATCTTAACTGGAGTATTTTCCTTTACAGGAAAGACAGAAGAAGCTGTCATTAAGAGGAATACTTCACTCTAACATTTGCTTCTGTGAGTCACAATCCTTTCCTAACCCACCCCTTATAGCCTTGACTAGCCTTCAGCTTTGTTGCAGCTTTTTCGTAGCAAATTATCTCTCTAGTAATAGATGATTTGCTTCCTTCACTATAAATAATATGCAGTATTTAGCAATATTTTCCCTCAATCAACAGACTGTGGATACCATCTTACATGTAAATGTTTCTTAAGTACCCAAACATACAAATCCAGAGATATTTAGAAAGACACAAGACAGTATTAACAATTAGATCTGATAAAGATCACTGCAATTCTTCTCTGCAGCTCGCTATCAAAAAAATTATCACTTTTTTCATAATACCCTAATTTTAAAGGAATAACAAATGATTGTTTCTTTTCCAATGGAAAAGTATCTTTTGATATTTCCTTTCCCTCCAGAAATCTAGAATAGTATACAATGCCTCAGGTGACTAGTTTCCTCATTTGAGATAATCTACAATTTCATACAAAACATGGAAAGCTGGAACCAGAGAGGAGAGAAGTCCTGTTCCCCAAGGGTAGCTGCCATGCATTTGTTAGAAGATTGCTAGAAGGCCAACTGATTAGGAGGTTTTCATACACTCCACTCTTCTAGCATCAAGGTTGTTGAATGATTAAAACTTGCCTCTACCTATTTTCTTATTCACGCTCTTGTGTTTTGTACTCATCTCCACTTTGTCCTGCATCACCTTTATTGATCCATTTTGTCATTTGCAAAAAAACATAGTGGTTAAGAGTGGTTAAGAACGACAGCTAGCAGCTGAGGATTTTGTCATTTGCAAAAAAACATAGTGGTGGGGGGGATAAGTTACAAGAGTGGATAAGAACGACAGCTAGCAGCTGAGTTCTCCTTGGATCTGGAGACCAAACAAGACCTCCAGAGGCCTATTCTAGCATAACTCTTCCTATGATTTTATGAAAGTGCAGAAAACTATTTCAAAGAACAAGCTCAGGCCAGGACTCCAGAATGAACTTGCTACAATTCGTTACTCATAACTGGATGGGTGACATTACCATTAGGGCTGTCATGATGCTGCTTTTTTTTTAATATTGAAAAATTCAAGTGATTTCTCCTGTCACCGTTGCCTTGTTGTGTGAAACGGTGAGGAGTAAGGGGTAGGGTTGGAAAACAGTAATTGCAACTGCATCCCCTGCACCCTTATCCTATAGTCATGCCAGTGCATCAAGGTTCTTAAGGGAAGGTGTAATCACAAATGTCTCAGTCTTACTGTGGACCTGTAAGCCTTCAGAAAAACTGAAGTCCTGTGATGGGTTTGCCCTGGGCTGGGGGCCAAACCCACACACACCCGTTCCCTCCGTCCCCCCCAACCTGAGGATAGGGGAGAGAATTAAAGGGGTAAAGGGAAAAAAAGACTCGTGGTTTGAGATAAGAACAATTTAATAACTAAACTACAATAATATTGAAAAGAACAGTATATGCAAATATGCGAATAAGTGATACACAGTGATACTGCCCCCCCCACCCCATGACCAGGGCTCAGCCTGTTCTTGGTTAACGATCCCAGAGCAGGGAGAGTCCCGAAAACGCACTCACAGAACGGAGATAACAGTCCAAGTGTCCCAGACCGAGAGCTGATTGGGTGGGGGAGAGAAGGTCTAGGGAGAGCGACCACCTAGAGTGAGATGACCCGGAGCAAAAGAGATCCAGAACCAAAAGGGACCATCTTCCAGAGGGTCCTCATCTACATACTGGGCATGATGTGTATGTTGTAGAATAGATTATTGGCCATTCTGGGTCTCAATCCCGAACCTAAGATCAAATCCTGGGCTAGTAACTGGGGCTGTGCTCCCTCCCAGCTTCTCCTGTTTGCAGACAGCCAGAGAAGCTGAAAGACCTTGGCAGCCGTGTAAACATCACTTTCTATCAGCTTTCTTCTGAGCACAAATCCAAAACAGTTTCTTGCTAGCTATTATGAAGAAAGTTATCTCTGTCTCAGCTTACTAGTGAACACAGGTCTCACCGTTCAGGCTCTTTCTATGAGTAAATTAGCAAAACCACAGTGCTTTCAGAAGTCTGAGGTCAATATAGCAAATGTCATGTTGTGAAGTCACCACTTGAGCTGTCTTAGCAACACTAGTTCCACTAATAAAAGATCCTAAATTAATTTAATTATCACTTTAAATAATCAAAATTTATTTTTCAAAACACAGAATACTCAAGAGCTAAGCAAGCCTCTTGCCTTTGTGTTATTATATTTTAAAAATAAGACCCTGTTTTGTTATATGATTCATCTAGTTGCTGGGTAACCTTTTATGGGAAGGTCTGTTTCATCAGTATTGAAAGTAAGATATACTTTTCAGTGAGCAAGTACACTATTTAATTTTTGTCTGTATCTGTTTATTAAATATGTATGCCACAGAATAAGATTTCCTCTCGGTTTTTCCCATAAGTCCCTTTGCAACTCTTTGTGGACTGACTTAGAATTACAAAATTAAATACAGAGCTGTGTTCTTTTGACCTAAAATCTCTGACCTGTGAGATAAAGTGACATTGTTTTTGCTTGAGGACCAGTTCAGCTAATTGTTGAGTGATGGCTGTGACACAGCTGGTACATAACTTTGTTCCCAAGGTAACTCCCATAGAAAATGATTCAGAATCAATCATTTGTTTTATAGGGATACAGCAGGTGTTATGTGCTGCACGTGGGGAAAATAGATGTTTTCACTAAGAGGGCCATCCTTTTATTCAATATCCCTTCTTCTCCCTTTGTGATGTAGAAAGAACATTTTCAGTATTATAGCTGAAAGGAACATAATGGTTTCAATAGGAAGATTACTCAGGAATTTCTCCTTTGCTTAACATGAGTATCCTGTCATTAATATGAACCTAAAAAGCTGACTAAAACTGCAAAGAAACACCTTTTTTATTTTCTCTTACCTTCAACGAAATCATACAGCCTTTACCTGCACCCCCAAACCCAAGAGCATTGGTTCACAATAACAGTCAGTAAGCTACTTTATACTTACAACACAGAGCAGAGACCATCTTATTAAGTACTAATGTTAGGCAGTAAGGACAGAGTTCATCTCTCAGTGAAGTCTTCTGGATTTCTGTGCTTCCAGTCAGGGGAGTTCAAACACATACTGCTCTTAGTGACCACCTTGCATTTGGCTAAAAAAAATAAATACTGAACATCTTGTTTATAGTAAAATAAAACCCATTACAATCACTGAAAACCTCTCAAGATTTGACTAGTTGACTAGTGTGTGCAAATCCAAAAGTCTTTTCCTCCTTCATATATCAAACTATTCTGCTTCCATTACTCCTGTGCAAGTTCATCTTCAATGTGTGTCCTCACAGACGTAGTCAAATTTCATCGGGGCTAGAATCCTAAAGCAGAGGAAGTGTGTGATTAGCTGAAGGAGGGGCAGAAGCTGCGCCTGTCCCAAAGACTCCTGCCCTCACCTCTGCCATGCTCGTGAGACAGACCTTGTGGTAGGCTGGGTTTTATTAAGATTATTTAGTAACATATCACATCAGGTGAATAATATGGTCCTCAGTCTGTTTTACAGACAATTTACTGGACCTTTTGGCTCACTAAGAAGCTAATATTAAAAGCCTTGAAATTCAGAAATTTGGTTCTTTGATAATTATCTCATTTTAAGTTAGAGGCTCTGTAATTGTAATTCTGCACTTGCAGTTCTAGTATTTCCTTTTTTTTGGAATAAAAGTTCATTATATCTTTTGTTCTTATTCATTAAAGTCCTGAACATAAAAGCAAACAAAATTTTGCATTCAATGGGATCAAAATGCTATCAGCATGTGGCACATTGTTCAAGCTTAGGTTTACAAAATGTACTTGCAGAATATTTAAAAAACAACCAGGATATGTAAAAAACCAACCGTCCTGATGTAAGGTGGGGCTCAGTCATTGCTGGGGTTAAGGAATGCTAACATCTAACAATCATAGATGTTATATAGATTCATACTGGTTTCAATTAGCACAATTAGCAAGTCTCTGAAGATTCATAACAGAAAAGTCTATTGCTCTGAAACACCCAAGACCTGTGACATCACAGCAGAGACACGGCGCAACTTTTAGTGAAGGGGAGGAGCAGTGCCTTAGAGGGAGCAGATGAGAGGCAATTTAGTCCTACATAGTCTGCTATTATGTCCAGCTACAACTGCCAGGAACACTACAGGAGACTTGATTCCCATGCATTTGAGGGTTAAATCTAAAGCACCTACATGTCAAAGAAGATTCTGAGCTTTTTTTTCTGTTGATACTCACCAAAATGAAGAAGCTCAGCTATAGCCTGCACAGTAAATGACCCCCAGAGATTTAGGGGAGCAAGATGTTGCTTAATACCAGTTCTCTTAAGAGTGAAGTTCTTGATATTTGACATTGCTGTTTAGTTTAGCTGTTTCCTATGTATCAACAATAACCAATCATATAGCAGAATTAATGTATGCATTTGTGTATGAAATGATATATGAAGTATTACTAATCAGGAATATTAAGTATCAATATTAATAATTAGCTTGCTATTAAAATGAAGTAGTGTGTACATAAAAAAGTACATTGATTTTGTAGTAAAAACCTTTCTGTTACTTATCTAAGACTCTCATGCATTTCTATTACTCTATTGACATAGGCACTACCATTTGTTGTGAAAATCCTAGACTTTTTTAAAAAAAGACTACCTTAAAACAAAAGATTAAAGCATCTAACTTCTCATCCATTACAGATAGATTTGTATATTCAACTCTTTTTGTCAATCTCAGTCTTGCTTCATTCACTTAGAGGCTGTCTTGTGTTAGAATTAAATAATGATTTTCTAGGATTTTCTTATAATGGTATATATGTGATTCTGACCGCATTTTGGGTACGCTGAAGAGATCTAAAGATTCATTGTACGTATCTTTTGAACTAGTAGAACATGATGTATACGAAAATCAAAGAGACAGTTGAAATAAAATTCAGTAAAGAAATGTGTTTCTATTATATGTCAACAGTCTCAACAGAAAAACTAAACATTTTTTTTTAATTGACAAAACCAAGTGTTGACTGGCATTTAACCCTCTTACCCTTACAGGGCTCATAATGTTAAGATTAAGCCCCTGATTCTGCAAAACCCCCATGCAAATTAAGTATATCAGTAATCAAATAAGAACTGCAAAGTCCATTTCTTCTGGACGCTCTGAGCATCAGCAATTTTTATTTCTTTCAGAACAACCCTGTCAGTACAGACTAAAATCCATAGGGCTGCACACATTATGGATGGCTCAAATAAGCCTGCAGAGGTGTTATTACATAAATGAGGCCTGGCTTAAATGGAACTCCTATTGACTGAGGTTTATGACAGTGGAAGTTAAAGCCTGCCACCACTTTTTTTTCCAAATGCACAAAGCAAGCTAAATTTTAAAAATAAATAATATACAATTTTCAGTGAATTTTTATAGTTCTTTATTTCCTATTTCTTTAAAAAGAGAACATTTTAATGTAATGTACAAGTCCTAGAATGTATTAATTGCTGAAACTTGGATTTCTATAGAGGAAGAAACAATGCTAGCTGTACAGAAGCATTGATACTGGCATTATAATCTCCTGAGAATCCCCAGTGTAAGGGATAAATTTTCTCAATATGCCATTCACAAGAGATGTCAATCCTTTCAATGTTTTGATTGTTTTAAATGTTTTACTTTTATTTTTGCTGCCTTTTGTATCACCAAATATGTATCATTACATGTAGGCCCTGTTATTAATTTCTACTTTTTTTCCACATTTGATTCTTTCATCTCATATGCTTTTTTGCTGTCTTTTTCATTTCTAGTAAATCTCACTTGTCGTGACTTCACATTTGGTATGGCAAGCACCAGCAATTGCACTGATTTCTTCGTCTCTTCTTCCCTCTTCCTCTGACCTTCTTTACTGATATTGACAATATGCACATATGTATTTTTAAAATAACTTATAAAAAATAATATTCTCAGATAAAATGTAATATTCTCAGATATTTATATTATTTAAAAATTCTATTTTCACTCCTTCCTAGGAGAGAACCAAAAAGTCAAAGCCTTCTATTAGACACAGTAATAAATTAACCGTTAACACTATATGTTTCAGACATCATATATGTACATATTAGTTACTGCAAGCTGTAAATTATTATTCCTCAACATAAGATGGTGGCCTTGGGCAATTGCTGTTCCTAGGCAAGTAATTTGAGTCTTAGGGCATTTTTGGGGTTCATTTTTTTTTCATTAACAGAAAGTATTTCTTTTTACAAAGCTGATACAAATTGAAATGTGGGCAAGTTTCTGTGGTGCATTAAATATTTTTTAAAGATTGATGACCAAATGTGCAAATTGTCATGAATGGCTAAAGAAAGTAGGAACAGAACCAATAAATGAGTGTCTGTCTGAGCAGCTATGTGGAAATTAAAATGCCATCACTCTATGCAATATCAACTGCATTTTATTATTTTGATCAGGCCATCACTACACCACCAGATTAAAGGAAAAATTACAGCATCTTCAGTTAAATTGAATCATCATATATGCCTACTGAAAAGACTGCACCTTTTTTTCTTCTTTCAGTGCTTCTGGTCTCCTGTATGTATCCTGACCCTTTAATAGGGTCATTAAAAAAATTAATAGATGTCCATGAATGGGACTTTCAAGACAGCCAGCGTTATTAATTTCATTAAGTTCTTTAGCAAAGGCTGCACAGCCCGCATAACTTTGCCATATTTTTTTACTTACCAGTGACATCTGCAACATATTTTGTTGCAGCTTGTGGCAGTTCAGTGTAATGGGGCCCATATCAGGATTACTCAGGTACCTCAGCCTTAGACTAAATAGGATGTTCAGTCAAGGTCTTCAAAGGCAAACTTTAACTCAGAGCACTGCCCAGATGATAGGATGCAGTCATTTGAGTGTGTCACTCTCAATGCACTTCACATCTTAGCAGAGCTAAAAAAGAGAGCTTAGCCAAAAAGCTGAGCATTAGGGATGGCTTAAAAAAAATAATATTTGTTTTATTTCTAGATTTGAAGAACAGACTTTCCTTAATGTGGCTCCAAAACAAACAGTTAATTTCTTGCTTGGGCCTTCA
>NW_010133289.1:19827-38304 GCF_000699245.1 Pterocles gutturalis | reverse complement strand
TTCCCTGCTCTCTTTGTCTTTGTTTAACAAAAAAACCAAGCAAATCAGTGCACTGATTTTTCTGCAAAAGATTGAGTTTCTACCTGATGTTTCAGATGCTTTTTAACTGAGAACTGTAGCACTTGATATTTTTTCTTTTCTTTAGCTGTTCATATAAACAAATAGTAGCATTCTCTGGTGGTCTTAACTGTAAGGGAAAGTAAGCATACCCTTACCTTACCATGACATCAGACAGCAACCTCAGCACTTGTGGGTGCATCCCATCATGTCACATGGACTTGTGTCTGTCCAGTTTGTTTAACTATTTCTTAACGTGACAACTCAAATGACAGTTAAGTCTTTCTTGCTCTAGACTTTCCCACTGCACTTGGGGGCCTGCCGTTCCTGAAGGCTGATCTTGCCACTAAAATCTGAGGCAAGATACACTGAGTACTTGTTCTTTTCTGTGTTCCCTGACTTGCCCCATGCAGCACTGGGACTTATTTTCCCTAGTCATCTGTTTGCTGATGGTATATCAGTAGAAGCCCTTCTTGTTGCCCTTCATGTCCCTTGCCAGATTCAACTACAGATGGGCTTTGGCTTTCCTAACCCCACCCTTGTGGGCTCAGACAGTGTCTCTGTATTCCTCCTGGGTGACCCGTCACTTCTTCCCCTCTTGCACACTACCTTTTTATGTCTGATATTAGTCAGAGCTCCTTGTATTATGTCCTAGTTTTAGTCAGCAAGCTGCTGGCTACTTTTGCTTGAATTCTTTCACGTCAAGATGAACTATTCTTGAGCTTGAAGCCCAGGGTTGTGATTCTGCAATTTGTCTTGTTCCCTCCTCTCAGGATGCTGAACTCCACCATCTCATGGTCATGGCAGCTAAGGCTGTCCCTGACCTTCAAATCCACAAGGAGATTGTGGAGGTTTCGAAGACCTGACAGGCTCAGGATACACCTTCTGTGAAAGAGAGAGACTTAAATGCTAGAAAAAATGGCCAATAGACAGGAAAAGACCTAAGATGTTTTGCAGTTATTGTAAAATCATGTTTTTACTTTTTTGTCAGTCTCGAGATGCTATCACTTTTGGGACACACTGAGCAGACAGAATTTTCAAGAAGATTAAGATAAGTTATCCTTCTTGCAGACCAGTGTTCTGGCTGCATTATTAAAACTGACAGATAATTTTCATTTATAAGCTTGCTATAAGATATGTTTATATTTTTATTTTCATTGTATTGATACTGTTAATAAAAGGTACGTTTTTCTTTCTCACTTATTTGTTTTTATTTGACCAGAGTTTAGCTTTAATGCTTCTTACTGTTGCATTAAGAATGTCATGCCCCACAAGATACCATGCCCAGTTCTATTATAAAATCACTGTGCCAAATCCAATTAGCAAAGATTTTTTGATGAATTAACCTTGTCATGGCAGGATATACACTGCACCTGCTGCTCTGCTTTAGCGCCAGACTTTGGCCCTCCTACAGTTAAGTCCCAGGTTGTTTTACTGATCCCTTTCAGCTCACTTTTGCCTCCTTGTGTTCAGATGTCACTACCTCCAGCTGTCCAAGATATTTCTGTCTCATTTATATGTATGATTTGCCTCTTCAGTGTTTTGTTTCATCACTCTTAGTACTCTCTTGTTGCAGAACTCTGCAGCAGATGTTTGATTTTTCTTTTGTACCTTGCTTTACCTCCAAGGAGCCTTGCAAATGTTGCTGCTCCAGACAGGAGAGAAAGGCTGATCATTGGAGCCCATGAATGACCAAAACAGAAGGTTGTTTAACTATCTAGCTGGGGAAAGAGCATTAACAATTTCCATTTTCATGCATGAGGGATCTTATCCCCAGGGTAGAGTAAATCCCCATTCTGGGGGACTGAAAAGCCGTGTTCTGATATGGTGGTGATTCACATGTTCCCTCCACTTCTGGCAGTTACCTGTGAAGAAAAAGCACAGGAGAAGGAAAGAGTTTGCTACATCTCCCTCACCACCTGGACAGACACAGTGACAGTATGAGGAACACAGACTGTGAAGCAGTGCCAGGGTAAATTTAAGAAGTCCGTAATGGGCTTCAGGCAGGCTAGAGACCTGAACTGCAGATCTGGCATATCTTGTCATGGCTGATCCTACTCTGCTAATCTCACCAAATATTTGGTTTTGACATTGTTTCCTGTCTTTGGGTACTAAGGGCCTACAACATCTATCCTCCTCAGTCACCATTGCCCTTGGCCAGAATCCTTGCTTACGGCATCAAAGGCTGCCTCTTTTGGGGTCATTCCTGGGTGATCTGCTTTTGGTGCAAGAGGAGTCACAGTGCTCCTGCTCCACTACCAGCACTAGTGGCATTTCCTTGAGAACAGAGGCAGGTATAAGAAGTATCCTTTTCCCTCTTGCCGATAAGGGAGGGAAGAGGAGAAAACTTGGACTCAGTTGTGAGATCAGATGCTTCATGATACTGGGCAGCAAACACAGAGGTTTGAAGTGTGGACCATCTGTCATCTCTTCAGCTGATAGCCTGCCACAAAAACAAATCAATGCATCAGTAGCTGGAGAGTAGGTTTGCACGGCCAGCATCCATGTCAGATGGACTGCTGTCTTTCAAGTACAAAGAACATGACTGCAGCTAACACAGCAGGGACCACGTCTCCTCACAAAGATCAGCTCTGGCAAAACATTCATCTGGTGTTCACAACTCCCAGCTCCTCCTCCTGCTCCCAATACAGCAGTCCCTCCATCTCCAGACACGCACACTAGTTGGTCCAGGCCAAGGTGAGCAGAGTCCAAAGGGCCCCTGACATGCAAAGGAGGTGTATGTACAGGGTTCATGCCACCCCCTGTCTACCTAGGAAAGGAAAAAGGAAACATGACTTTAGAGGGCAGGGAGGAGAAAACTCTTTCAACAAAGAGGATCAAAAAATTATTCTCCAGGATTCTGGGCTTCTTTTGTAGCATGGCATAATGTCCAGACTCTCCACCAGGATGAGATGTACTTCTCCTGCAGGAGGAACTCTGGCATTGGTGCCCTAGGAAAGGCAGCCTGTGGTGATCACAGCAACCTTTGCTGGCCTACTCCTGGGTCTGGCCAGCCAGCAGCACTGCACAAGCATGCCCACCGCAAATGGGTACAATCTTCCTCCATTTCAAAGACACCCTCTGTTCCTGAACCTGAGTTATAAGCATTCTTTTCCTGCTCCCAAGAAATCTGCCTGGCAGCAGAGCCCTGGACAAGATCCACCAGGTATGCCCCAAAATGTTGGGGGCTGCACAGCCTGTGGGTGTGCTCAGTGACCACAGACCATCACTAACAAGCAGCTGGAAGACAGAGCTGCTCACGAATTGAGTGGGACACCATATGGAGAAGTGGAAGGGGACCCATTCCTCGAGTTGAGGGAAGCAGAAAAGACTGAGGAACCTGCAGCGGGGTCATGGCTAACACTAGGTGTGGGAGAGGAGCTATTGTCATGAACACTTCTTTACCCAAGTGGCACCATGCAAATCCAGCAGCATTTCTTGCTTTCCAGAGAACCTTTCTGGGGTCAGAATGAGTGACACCTCATTCTCCTCCAGGGCAGGGAAGTAGAATAATTTGTGTGCAGTGTCTACCAAGCTTGATCTTGTTTGGGAGATGCATGTACCTAATCAAATTATTCCTTAATAGTATTGTGCACACTCTAGGAGAGGGTGTGGGACCGTTTTATATGACATTACCGGTTGCTATGCAGCTGTATGCCTCTGCAGCTATGGCTTTTACTGCTGCAGTTGCTATAGGAGACTATCAGATGAAGTGATGAAAGATTTCTCCCCTCACTCACCATGGCATATTGCCCGGCTTTGTGTATACTGCATACGAAGCAGCTGGTCCTAGCAAAAATCTATCCCTGCTTTCTTCCTTCTCCCCTGCTGGAAACCATGGAAACTGAGCTGACTTGATTCTGCCATGGACAAAGAATAAGGGGTGGCCCAGAGACGAGGCCCTTGTCAGCTCCACTGAGCTAACCACATTCTTTGCCAGGCGTGTTCTCACAATACAGCCTATAGGAAAGAGTTAAGGCTTTATTTAATTACAGCTGCAACTTGATTATACTAGTATTTTAATTTAAGATACCATTTAAGACTATTCTTTGATATGTTACTTGCTTCTACATACTCACTGTCATCACACCAGGCATCCACAGCTCCTGGGGAGTAATATGTGGACTAAGACCATTCAGATCCATTGCACTCCTTGAAGTTCTCAAGGCAATGTTTCTTTTTTAAATACTCAGGTATTGGGCTGAGCCACATATACATCTCCTGGTTGGTCCATTAGTTGGATAGGTTGTTGCAGGGATGGTACTTTTCAACTCATGGAATGATTTGCTGAGCTGAAACATTTTCAGGGTTGCAGACGGGTGCACAGAAGTCATTTTCCTGGACAAAATAAGGGCCCTCTGTCTGCCTGGTCAAGAATAAACTAGTTTTGTGGCCTTGCATGCAATTACTGGCATTCAAGTGAGTAGTGCAACTCCCTCCCTTACATTCACTCTGTGTGAGAGGTCACTGAGTGGTCACAGCCCTTTGTGGCAACCTCAGTCTCTTTTTCCCCTTCCAGCACATTGGGTCAAGAAGAGGCCCAGCTGAAAAATGGGACCCTATAAAGGAGGCACTGGATTCCAGCCTGGGTTGCCAATGACCAAAGGATCTGTACGATCATCCAATCTGAGTATCTGTTGTAGTTTATCAAAGAATTGGGGATCCATGTCAAACTGCACCAGAACACGGGCTGCAATCCTCATCCTGTGTATGCCTCATCTTAAACATTTATAATTTTTCATGGTTGCCCATCCATGAGCAGCTTCTGTCTCCCAGTGGCTGAGCTAACTCTCTTTAGGTGGCAAGAGATACAACAGCTGTTACCCAAATCTTTCTCCAAGCCCTCATTCGTATGGGAGATCTTCACAAAGGGAGACAATGGTTGCCATCTCCTTGATGTCCCTCTGTTGTCCTTTGACTATAATGACAACTAAGGAGCTCTCCTCCCTTGAGTTGACATTCCAGGAAGGAAGAAAAAGAGGCGTTTCTCTGCTACAGTGCTAGGGCTGTGTTTGATGTGGCCGTAAGTAAAGTATAAACATAGAAGAGAGGATGCAGTGTCAAGGTCAGCTGGGATAGGGCTGAAAGACTGTCACAGTGAAGACGACAGTGGCATGGCATTATCCATACGGCCTACTAGGAATGTTCCCACATCCAGACCATGCCCAGGCATAGCTGACAAGTGTGCCAGTTGGAGTGCCTAAATGACTGCCACAAAGGCTTAAGAAATGTTAACCAGGGTGAAGAATCCTGTATCACTATTACATTATGTGCTTGGCACTGTTTAATTCATGTTATGTCAAAACACATAACCCTAGAGTGCATGGAATATGCTAACAGTTTGGCCAGAAGGTTACAAAAGAGGCAATAGAGTGGTTCTACTAAGGAAACTAATTTTTATGCAGAGACAGAATGAAAATGCTGTGCAATTATCCTACATGATACAAACAGAGTGACTTCATAAGTGGTATACAAATGTTTGTACCGTTGAACGAAAAACATAGCAGCAGTGTCCTGTTCTTGGTCACAGTAATTCTAGCTGCAAGAAACAATTATGTTTTGGAAAATGAGGCAGATAAGGTTATGTAAAAGAGCAGCAATGGCTGGCTGCTCCCTAAAGGAGAGAGTGCCAAGAATCAAGAGCAACAGCACATCTGATGGGGCAAGGGTCTCACTAGCCAGAGCCCAGTCCCACGTACCTCGGCAAGGCAAGCAGAGCAGGCCCAGTGACAGTGGCTGAGTTCAACCAAGGGTCCAGACCCTCGGGCAAGTTCACGGTGATGAGGCAGGTCCCAGGTCAAGCCAGGAGGTCAGTCTGCAGGAGGGGATCTGGATCAATGGGGGCCAGGGATGAAATGGAGACCAACACTCCAATGACTTAGTTTAGGCAGGGACTGAGCAGCCAGGGATGAGCTTAAACAAGCCTCCTGGGCCTTAGGGCAGGGTGATAAGGTGGAGGTCCCAGGCAGCACTGGGTCAGGGCAATTGAGGCTTATTAGTACCCCCAGAACTGAGACAGGGCAGACTGTGCCTAGACAGCAAGTTCACAAGCAGAGAGCAGGCAGGAACCACAGTCTGCACAAAGTCAAAAGGACTTCAGAAAGAGGACAAAGATTTACAGAAGAAACAGCAACAAGATTTCCCTGGGGAAACTGATCAAAAAGATAGTATGGGAAAGGAATATTACTGACAAGTGTTCCTACCAGCAAATCAAATGTGCCTGGTAACATTCCCAGGCACTGGGGCTAACTGGCATAGGATGGTTTGTAACCTGCCTTGGCTTTTAAGTGTCCAACCACATCCAGCTCAGGACATTCCCCACACAGGATATAGAAGCCAGGATGGTACTCTGGGCATTTTTGGAGCTTTGACTATCAGGGCGAGAACTGTTTTTCCTGTCCCAAAGGTGTCAAGTGTCAAGGTTGGTCAAGTGGCAAGTTGGCAGGTAGGACACTAGCCAGTAAATGCATGTGACAAAAAGATTCTTAGATCTCCTGTCCAGGAGAGTGCCTGTCCACCAGAGAGACTTCTGTGTTTCAGAAGTGAGACACGTTATGGGTTGTGGGAGTGGTTAGAGCTCTCTCTCACTCTGCCTGAGCTCTTGCAAAAGCCTCCGCAGCAAACAAATCCTGAGCTGTCATGGGCTGACAGCAGAGTTAATTCTGGGACCTCCTCAGCCTCAGTTTTGCTACTATCCAACCTGAGTCTCTGGGCTGTGGAGTGCTACCCAGCTAGGCTGCGATTGCTTTCTTGCCAAGGAAAGACCTTCAAATCTGAGAACAGATCACACAAAACACTGAATAATTTTTTGCTTTTCTGAGGCTACTTAGGATTTTCCATATCTACGCCATCCCCTTCTGATATCTATTTTTTTCACACTGAAAAATTCCACGTAATTTCTCCTCAGTAGAAGTCAATATACTCTGGTCACTCTGGTTTTTTTCCTCTGTACCTCCAAGTTATGACTCATCTTTTTACAACTGCACAGTCAAAACTGTATACAGTATTTTGGGACAGACTGTGGATTTGCACAGTAGAATAATGTTTTTGTTCTTGTCCTCTACTTCTGAATTTACTTTTTTTTGTCTTCCTTGAGCACTGGCATTCACCAAGAATGATTGTCAATAGCTCTGAGATTCCTTTCAGGAGTAGCAATAGCTCATCACTGCACATGGGCAGCCAGGGTTGTTGCCTGCTGCCTTTCCTACAGTTTTGTGACTAGTAACATTGAACTTTCGCTGCCATTTTATCACACAGTCATTTTAGATTCTAAGATCTTTTTCAGACTGTTGTGATCAGCTTTAGTTTTGTCCACTGTGGATAATTTTGACTTCTCATTTTCAACAACTTTTCTAGATAATTTATGAATATATTGAGTATATTCTTGTTAATATAGATCTGTTGTGAGAACTAGCCATTTAGCTTCACCATTTCTTTTCTCTCTTTTAATGAGCAATTTTTTTTTTTTTTAAATTAGAGCACTTTTGATGGGACACCCTGACCACAGATTTTTTTAAAAATCCAAATATACTTATCCATTTCCTTGCTCACTGCCTAAAACAAATTGTTAAATTGTGAGGGACAACTTTTCTCTACAAAAACTGTGTTGACTTTTACTTGTTTAACCACTAATCACAGATATATTAATTCTTTATTTCATTCCACTTTCATTCAGTTTTCTTTGCATAAAAGACTTCCTGGCTTGCAGCACCCAGGAGAATTTTTCAGAATTTTTCATGTCATTTGCCACTTTCCATTTCTCTGGTAACAAAGTAGATTTAAGTAACAAATTGCACATTACACTTAGCTGTTTGGCAATCTGTTTTACAATCTGGCCACAACCCACTGATTATGAATTTTTTTTACTATTTTTCCGTCTTATTTGTGTTTTTGAAGGTGTGTGTCCTTCCTCACCTTTCCAAGGGAATATGTATTTGGGTTCCCAGTTTGTAAAGCCCTTTGTGATTGCTGAAAGAGATAAAGAAATATTATGGAGAATGACCATGAAAACTCATGTTTCATAAAAAATATATGTGTGAAGAGCATTCCAGGAACAGTTTCACCCACCTCTTCCATTTAGTTTTGTTTTCAACCATGTTGTATGTAACCCTTCTAACAGCTATTGATAGTAACTAAAAGATCTGAGTTCAGTACACAATGAGTCATATTAGGCAGTCCATCTCTTTCCAAGCAGAATTTTTAAAAATAATAAAGACATGCAGCTTTTCTGTCAGAGCTTTCTACAAAATTACAGTTATTTTTTTAAAGTTCATATTGTATTGTATTCTACCCTTTAAATATATAGATATAGGGGTAGAGTAACATATAGATATAAGGGTATATAAATAAATATATAGATAACTGATCAGGAAACTAGTTTTGCTATGACATTAACTAAGTGTTCTTCCCTGCTTTTTGGTTATGATGTCTGCTATTTAAAAAAGTGATCAGTTAACAAAAGAGTTACAACAAGATTTCTTGATCCTTGAAAAGGTCCACCTTGAAAAAAAGAGATGTACTTCTGTTAATCTCGATCCCACTGGACTAATCAAATTACTGTATATGTGGGCTTTTGATTAAAGCTAACGTAAGCAGTTTCAACCACGTGTCTTCCATCATCCATGTTATTAAGAGAAGCATGACTTTTACAAAGTGTTTCAGCTTTGCAAAAATGTGAGTGGCCTAAGAAGTGAGTTGCATTACATGTAGGTTAATAAATAGATTGCTTGCTTAGATGGAAAAGTCACAGTGACTTTGTTTATTAGAGAAAAATAAGTTATTTTACTATTTTTATTATTTTTGAATATAGGGGGTTGATCTTTGTGTCTGGCAATGATGTGCAGGTTAAGTTATTACAAAAATGTAACCATGGCAATAAGATAATAAGTGGGCTTAATGAAAATTATTTGTTTAACTAATTTTACTGAATGTACTAAGTAAGGGCTCAAGTAAAACTAAGGGTGCAGCTCTTTGTGTCTTTTCCTGATATAGTGTTTCCAGAAAAGAAACTCCTCTGCTTCTAGTGGGGTAAGTTAAGATAAAGAAGGCAGGCTACTGCTTTCATATCAGCAATAAAGATGGTATTGCAGAGTGTTTCAGTGTAGGTCAGGAGCAAGCTTCTCAAGCAACCTCTCAAGAAAGTGTCCTGGTCATCACCATTTTGCTGTTGTTGTACACATTGTGGAGAGCTGTCACAGT
The DNA here is from genome assembly GCF_000699245.1 of Pterocles gutturalis. Classification (NCBI taxonomy): domain Eukaryota; kingdom Metazoa; phylum Chordata; class Aves; order Pterocliformes; family Pteroclidae; genus Pterocles; species Pterocles gutturalis. Next base: position 29,049 of record NW_010133289.1, on the reverse strand, counting down.
ATGAGGACCGTATTCCTTTGGGATGAAGCTAAACTAAAAGGTGTGTTTCAGCAGCACCCCTAATGTGCTCCAACTGCACATAGCCATTCAATCCATGAGACCAGACCAAAGCCTGATGAAGTTGAAGCTCCCTGAAACATATATACCGTCTGGACATTGGTTTCTCAGCACTAAGTGTTTCACTCTACTTATTTGTACTACTCTTTAATGCAGACATAGTCAAAAGACGTTAACTGTTTCTTGATACCTACTTAATAAGCCTTTGACTTTCTGCAATAATGTTAATGTTAGATCAGAAATTGAACTTAACAAGAGTCATAAGCGTGAGCCAATCCTACCCGTTTATAATAAAGTCTGACGGTTGACATAACCACAGGAGTCTTTAGTATCATCTCGACTGTTTTTAACTCTCTAGTCTGAGAGGTTTCTTTCCTGTACATCTTTGAGGTCCTATGCAGATTTTCAGATGTGGATTGTATGGTGGAAAAGTTATCCATGCCTGGTAGGAAAGAGTACAAAGCAGGAGGTGCAGTATTGTAGTTTACTTCTTGACACTATTATACAGAAGGTAAGAATGGGAAAAAAAGACCTTGTAGAGAGAAGAGAAAGTGTTTAGTGCAGAAAATTAAAACAAATAAAATTCAAGGAGCGCTTGCTCCAGTGTAATTTGAGCACAAATACCTCATAGTCATGAGCTAAAATGATTCCATGGTTGATGGAAATGGGATCACTGGGTTATCCCCAATCTCGATGTATTAATATTGCATCAAATTGATATGGATATATCGTAAGTTATACCTCCTGAAGAAGCTCAAAAAAGAAAACAAGCACCAAACAGGAGAAGACAACAGCAGAAATAGTGCTTTCACTAGAGGCATGGCTGTAGGAGTTTGTAGAACATTGGGCTGGGTGTTCATCATTCCATTTGGAATGACAGAATTTAGGCAACACCTGCAGCTGCTGTGATGCTATCTGATGATTCACTTCTGCAGATAAGCATCAAGTCCTTGTTGATTGAGACTGATTGTAGAATTTTGAATCCACAATTAAATTATAACTTAAATCATTGTATCAGACAAAACAAAGGAAAGTTTTGCTCTTTTTAATCTTCAGCTATTAAAATTTTATGTAGCCATTGACATGGAATATAGTGATATGACTTCAGAGTTGGTACAAAAACCATTATTTGTTCCTGCTTAGAAGTCATTTAAGCCATAGCATTTCCTCCATTATGAATGCAAATAGTCTTTATTGATCCTATTATTATAAAACATTTACCTCCTTGTGTTGTAGTGTGAGATTTTTCAGATGAAGAGCTCAAATCTTTAAGTAATCCATACGATCATCTTCCTCAGGTCCTCAAGAGAAACAGTCAAATAGGTAGGACAAATAATATTGATTAATATAAAAGTTAATAATGTAATTTTTTTTACATGTGTTTTACACTCATCTATAATTTTCTTTTAATCTGTTGCCTCATTTTTAGTTTACCAATTCCTTCATCCACACTCCATTTCTCACTTCTTCTCCTTACCGGTTAGCTCCAGATTTCCCAACAGGTTATTCACATGGAGCAAATGGGTAGGACAAGGGCATGCACTGACTCGTTGCGTCATTCTTTGCTCTTCCAGGTCACTACTTAATTCTTATACCTACTTTAAACCAGTATGGTAACAAAGGTTGTACTTACATCCTTAAGGAAGCATGTGTTGTTAGCTTAGTGGTAGCCCGATTTGAAGACCTATAAACATCAGGGAGTTCTCCTCATTCCATCGTATGTCAGAAGCAGGAGAGAAGAACCAAAAAAAAAAAAAAAAAAGTTTCATGAGGAACTGCAGAAATCACTGATATTTCAGGATCTGGAAACTAAGGAACTAGGTAAAGGGTAATGTGGGTAATAACTGCCTGAATACTACACTGATAAATGCAGATTGCACATATCAGTAACCACAAAGCATTAAAAAATATATATATTCAAAATGGAAGCACAGAAATGCAGGGCTGAAAGGAGAATAAATCTATTATCAAAAGACAAAAACATCTTCTATCTCCTTTCATATGGACATTAATGCACTAACAGCAGAGTGAAATAGCCTCAAGCTTCCAATATGGAACAGTTCATCATTATGACAAAGGAGAAAACTTAGAGATAACTCAGAAGCAAGAAAAAGCATTACAAATCTAAAGAGGTGACAGAAAAGTTTGAAGTTAAATACAGTTTAGCTCAGTGATGTCTGAGCACAACAGCTCTCTACAGAGTAACTGATGGACTGGGGGACTGAAATGGGGATCACAGAAGAATATTGGGAAACAACTCCCCTACAACATCTTTTATGTGAGAAAGACTCTCCACCTAAAAAAAATTCATAGAAAAGGTGAAGACCGAAATGTGATCCAACATTGCTTTAAAGTCTTGTGGGGCCACAAGACAGAAAGATGAGAGTAATGTCTGTTAGGTTAATCAGAGCCTAAACCATACTTGTTTGGACTGCAGAGATGCATCACCATCTATGATTGGCCCCTGAAGAAGATGAAGAGATGAGGCTTCTGTCTCAGAATCCTTATCCATGGAAATCCACCAGGCTCTGTACACTCTCCAGCCCTGTTCTACCTTCACACTCAGTTGGCCTTAAAGACCATATACAGAGGTTGTGAGCGATCAGGCTAGACTAAACTGTGTATCATCTACCCTAGAAAGTTATTCTGGCCTCCTTCATCCACCCAGGCAGAAACTGAGACAAAAAGATTATTAGAGTTCAGGATGACTATACGATATTGAAATATCAAAACTTCCTCAAGGGTCTCAGGAAATACATTTACAAGAATAAATATTTATGTTAGGCTACCTGACAGAAGGCTAAGCAAATTGAGCACAAAGACCCAATTTTCAGAGGAATAATGCACCAAGACTATAGCACAGTGCAGACTGCAGCAGAACACCTGCACTCTGACAGCAGGAGGATGGCAGCACAGTCACAGAACACGGGTTGTGCCTTTTGTCATCCTGATACTCCAACAGGAAGACAGATTGAAGCCACAAGACACCCAAAATGAGGCAATAAAAGAAAACAGGCAGCCACCTTCTCTAAGACTTACAGAGGATGAAGCAGGCAATGTTAGGAGGCAAAAGATAATGCCTAGGAGTCAAATAAATATCAAATAAATATCTTTAAAGATATGAAAGATCTAGCTTGCAGATATGAAAGATATGAAAGATTTTAGCTTTGGGAAGAGAAGGCTCCGGGGAGACCTCATTGCAGCCTTCCAGTACTTGAAGGGAGCCTATAAACAGGAGGGGGAGCAACTGTTTACAGGTGTTGAGAGTGACAGGATGAGGGGGAATGATTTTAAACTAAGAGAGGGGAGATTTAGGTTGGATATTAGGCAGAAATTTTTCACTCAGAGGGTGGTGAGGCACTGGAACAGGTTGCCCAGAGAAGTTGTGGATGCCCCATCCCTGAAGGCATTCAAGGCCAGGATGAATGGGGCCCTGGGCAGGCTGATCTAGTGGTTGGCAACCCTGTACACAGCAGGGGGGGTTGAAACTAGATGATCTTTAAGGGCCTTTTAAACCCAGGCCATTCTATGATTCTATGATCTACCTAAAAATCACTTCATCAATTAAAATGAAGCCAGAAGATGCAGTGAGGACTTCAGTCACATGTCGTGTTCTTTGTTGCATACAAGTGATCATGGTCAGACCCCTTAGACACACGTCTTTGTGCTTGCATGTTGGTGTGAGAGTGATGGAGCTGAGTCAATACTTAGAAATCTAAATAAAACCAAATTTATCTTCCTCTTCCATCAGACCTCATCTCGAAATCCATTGCATTAATTCCTACATGACAAATGGGAGAGGAGAGCCCCACTGCACCTTCAGGTGAAAAAAACCCCAAAACTTAAATCTACCTCCAGAAATCCACAAGACACTTTGATGGTGACCTTAAAAAAAGTTCTAGAAAGAATTTCAGCTGGCCTGAGTATGTCTGCTTTGCCAAAGCTGTAGCCAATGGCTTCTGCAAGTTGGGTGTGGAGGGTGTTGGTTAACACACACTTGGTGTTCAGACTGATGGTGTTTTTCCTCAATGGAAGAAATCTCGGGCTGTCCTCATGACATCAAGATTCCTGTGATTCAGATTCCATACTTCCTATATTTACTCATGGCTTTTCATCTTCTTCCCATTCGCTAGCAGAGTTTATCAAATCACCTAAAAATAGCCATATTTTCTGATGTCTGGAAATTAGCAAAAGGATAACTTTCCACAGAAAAATTGAAAAAGAAGTTGCCAAAGTGCAGAAGCTGCAAGCAACTACACCACCAGACAGTATTTTTGAGCATGGCAGCACAGCAGACAACATCCACACCACATTCTTATTTTCTTTTTTTTTTTTTTAAAGTTCATTGTTATCACTCATTTTAAGTTCCAAAAGTAAAACAGAGAAAAGGTGTTTCTAATGTGTATCTGTTCTATAAAACAGCTGGGGACAAATCCTTTTCTGTGGTAACCAGTTGTTCTGCTTAGGTATTTAAAGGCTATTTTCCTCATTTTCCTGTTTTTCCTTCTGCACGATTGATACACTTGGTGCCTCTCTTTCTAAGATTATTTTTCCCAGGGCCAGTCCAGCTGGGGAGAACCAGCTCTTTTTATACAATCAAAAAAAGATTCTTTACCTCTTCAGTTTGTAGTATTCAGAATAATCCCTTTGACTCTCATCCAGGCCTCCCGCCCCTCCAACAAGTTGTAAATTTTTGGTTGTGTGAACACAAACATGATGTGTTGGTAATGCCAGGTGCTAGCATAGGGGTCTCTTCAAATATGGATTTGAGGAAGGTTCCACTCACCCTCCGATTCAGAAATGCCACAGAAGCTGATCCAGGTTTGTACAATTCTAAACAAATATAAGCAGTGGAATATAGCATCCCAAAACACAAGTATTTCTCAGAAATGCATAACAGTCTTTGGCACACTTCCAAGATGCATGCCATTTCACCACTGATTAAATCAGAGGATGAAACCAGTTGTTCCATGAGGAGAAGAGACAGTAAAAAAAAAAAAAAATCAGGCTCTCTCACAGCACTGAGATGGCAAAAATTCATTCTTTGACTGAGTTTACTGCACAGATTTAACAACGATTTTGCAATGTGCTCATCAGGTGCATTTCAACCAGTACAATGTGCTGTAGTAAGGATAAGTACAGGATTGTTCCTGGACTATGTGCTACTATTCTGTACTTATACTGTGCCATGTAAATGCACACCTCATTTTTGGTGGAGCTTCTCTTTTCCCCTATCACCTCAAGCACTGTACCATATAGGAAATCCCAAGCCCTCTTTTTCCTCTCTGAGATGTGATTTTACCTAGTCAGAAAAAGGAAGGAGAAGGACCTGGGGGTCCTGATGGACGAGAGACTTAACATGAGCCAGCAGTGCGCTCTGGCAGCTCGGAAAGCAAATGGGATCCTGGGCTCCATCAGGAGAGGGGTGGTCAGCAGGGATAGGGAGGTGATTGTCCCTCTCTACTCGGCTCTTGTGAGGCCCCATCTGGAGTACTGTGTCCAGGTGTGGAGCCCTCAGTACAAGAAAGACATAGAGATTTTGGAGAGGGTCCAGAGGAGGGCCACGAAGACGATCAGGGGGCTGGAGCACCTCCCCTATGAGGACAGGCTGAGGGAGTTAGGCTTGTTCAGCCTGGGGAAGAGAAGGCTGCGGGGTGACCTCATTGCAGCCTTTCAATACCTGAAGGGAATCTACACCCAGGAGGGGAGTAAACTCTTTGAAAGGGCCGACAATAGCAGGACTAGGGGAAATGGATACAAGTTGAAGGAGGGAAGATTTAGGTTGGATGTTAGGGGGAAGTTCTTTACTAGGAGAGTGGTTAGGCCCTGGAACAGGCTGCCCAGGGAGGTTGTGGATGCCCCGTCCTTGGAGGTGTTCAAGGCCAGGTTGGACGGGGCCCTGGGCAACCTGATCTAGTAAATGTGTATGTTTGGTGGCCCTGCCAGGCAGGGGGGTTGGAACTACATGATCCTTGAGGTCCCTTCCAACCCGGGTCATTCTATGATTCTATGATTCTATGATTCTTTCACTATCTTCTCACATCTCCAAAAATGACAAGTGGTGCTGCCTATGCTCACACTTTTTTCTCTTTATATAAATACCCAGAATGATATATTCTCCCCCTTTTCACCTACCCAGAGTTTCCCAATGCACTAAGCCTCTCTGGTCAGCATGGCTGTACATCTCCTCCTGTTGGCTTTCCCTATCTGAGCAGCACAGAAGGACACAGCTGTGAGAGCTGAGCTACATTTAGCAAAGCTCTTTACCCAGCTCCAGCACTGCCTTCCTGTCATATCCCCAACTAGTCCTGCACTGAAGTTCTATCTAATTAAGATACTCAATCTCATTCTGTATCTGGTAATAAAGAAAAAGGTATATTTTTTCTTGTTAGGCACTCCACCATGTTTCACAATAACTGGAGCAAAAATCTTGGAAAACCATTCATTATATTCAAAGGTGTCCTGTCAATAACTGTGTAACTTCAAAAGAGTAAGAGTCCTCTCTTAATTCCCCTCCCATGATCTATGACAAGCCTCAAGGTTTCTTTTGCAAGATACCTGTCCACCACTGTATCAGTGGGACTGGATATCTCTTTGACTATAATACCTGTCTGGAGGGAGAAACAGTGTGCCTTGGCCTTTAATAACACAAACCTGGATATAGCCATGTAGCTGGCAGCGCTTCAAACTGGGAAAGATCCGTATACCATTTTGCTTTTTCAGTTTCTTTTCCTCTTTGTGACAGTGGGCTGCTCTGACACCTCTTTCCCATAGATAGTTCAGGTTGACCTTAAAATTTTAGCATCTCACCAGCAATGAGTGCAAACATTTCTTCTGAAGGGTAAAAACCTTAGTCTTGTTTTGATGATTTTTGAATAAAACTTCAGCTTGTCCCTGGACTTCGTTCCATCATAGTGTTCTGTAAAGGTCAATAAAATGCATATTTTTAAGCATATTATTAAAAAGTGTGTGTGTGTGTGGGGCGGGGGGGGAAATACTCTTCAGAGCATTTAACTCCATAGCCTGGTGAACCTTGTTAAATCTAAACAAAAATGCAAAAAAACTGTTAATCCAGAAGCTTCCCTTTTACACACATCAGATCCCAAGTGATCAGATTTACCTTTTCCTTCGGCAGCTACTTGTTATAAAATAGTCCTTGCAACCTTTGAAAATGTTTCCTGCATCCTCACATTTTGTGACCATAGGTCTCTTAACAGAGGCTTTTCTTTACTCTTAAGTTCTCAGGATTTCTCCAGCTCCAGGCTCATCCCAGAACTGTATTTGGCTACCTGCCTTCCTGTCTCAAACGTGCATTCAGAATCATTACAAACATTATTTTCTTGAGTCTTCCAGGTCTGTAATCTGGCGAATGACACACAAATGATTATTCATGCCATAGTGCAGAAGATAACACTCATTACATATTGTTTTCTTTTGCCTTTGTGATTCCTGCCTGTGTAAGAGTGGCAGTAGCACACTGAGTTTTAAATTGGCACTCTGTATAGTTCTTACTGATCCACAGCTGTGTGTGTGTTTAAGTGCTTTTTTGAACTAATATACTACAATTAGACCAAATCAAAGCCACTCACACAAAGCTGTCTGCACATATTGCACTCAACTAAACAAAACAGAAACCAGCAAGAGGGCTATGACCACCTGATGTCTAGCCAGAAATATCTCTCTCTGGCAAGTTATTCACATCCAGAACACCATGGTAACTGTCAACCTGTAGCACGGCAAAATGTATCTGAATACATTGAAGTATTATGCATTTTGTAAACATCCCAGACCTTTTCTCACTTCCAGGAACCCTCTGAGTAATAACTGGCAAAAGTTTTTCAAAACCCATTGCATCATTTAGCAGTACCTCCTTTTGATAAGACCATCTTATAACTCCGGTTTTGCCTGTGCTAATAATTTTGCATCTGTGCAGTCCCCAGCGGACATGAAGTCAACTGCAGAAAAGGTTATTACTTACATCATTCACGCCTAAAATTATAACTCTGCATGCCTACAGCCTGTGTTCTTTAACTGCATGCCCATTGCATCTAAGTGTGTTTGCTATAGGAACCAGAAAGGGAAAGAAACATATTTTGTACCTAGGGGATGCAAGGCAATCCTCCCTCCTGGCTTATGAGGGCAGAGACCCTGGCTGTTCCTCCAGCTCTGGGTGGTAGTACTGGGCTGAGGTGGTTCCCTGTTTACAGGTGGAGCTCACAGTGAGATCGGGTTCATGTTCTCAGTATACACATAGACACCCCCTGAAACCCCAAAACCTTTCACATAACTCACCCTCGCCTGCCTGTGAAAGCCAGCTGTCCCTCACTCAGTGCTACCTGTAAATTTTGTCCACTTCTCACTCTGATACTTGTTAGGTCCATAGATTTCTCACCTCATGTTTGGCAGTTTATCATGTTCACTTCAGTCAGTGGCTCAGGCCAGGACCCTAGCATTTGCACACATACTTCAGGAGGAATGGTACAGATTAGTGAACCGATTTAAAAAGTAGTCACTGGCAGATGGATAATCCCAATTCATTTGTTTGGAATGCAAAGTATGAATCACATCACACTCCTGCAAACCTTCCCATATATCTTTCCACACACTGTCCCCCTCCAAAGGACTACCAAGGAATCCTGAAGAAGCTCACACATCCTAATGGCTAAAGACCTCAGAAGCCAAGTCATCAGACACACATTGCGGATTAACAAACCAAAATACCGTTGAGTATATTCTGCCATCTTAAAACCCAGTATGTCTTGAATCCATCACATTCATGCAACACACACTCTTGGCAGAGCCCTTTTTTACCCTAGGTTTACTAATCAAACAAAAACTCAGATTTCCACTTTTCCAGCTCTGTCCCCAACCATTACGCTACAGGCTCAGTCCAGGATATAAATATTAATGAGGGACAATGGAAAGCATAACACAGACACTAAAGTCATGTGGGTACAGACTGAAAATCCGGAGTCTATACATAGGTGACTAAGATTCTGCAAACAGTTATCTGGTGGAAATAATCACATTTTTTTTTTTTTAAATGCTTTGAAACAGAGACATTCCAGACAGATTCCTCGTCTGATATGAGAGAAAGCTTCCAGTAAGGATGGCCATTTCCACTCCTTCTCCACAGGGCTGTTGATCTCAGACAAAAAAAAAAAA
>NW_010133289.1:0-19803 GCF_000699245.1 Pterocles gutturalis | reverse complement strand
AGGGAAAGAAGTCTCAATATCCATAATATTTTGGATATAAACTTCAAATTCATGATTCCACCAGAAGCTACACAGTTATCTGAATCTGAGCTCAACTTGCTGACTATAGGCTCTGCAGACTACTGCTTTGGTTAAGGAACTTCCCACTCAAATATTACAGATTAAGAGGTTCTAATTGTGCCCTGGAGAACACAGATATCAGACATATTAGGAACAACTAGAGGGATGAGGAAATCTTCACTGCAGAAGAATCAGAAGTCAATGTGTGTGAATGTACACACTATAGTCAATATATTTTGAAGAAATGTTGCGCTGAAATATATTGACAAGAATACAGTGGGGAAATTTAGAACCCCAAATGCTAAGCAATAAAAACTAATTGTGTTCATGTTCAAGCTATTGGCAAGTGTTAAAGTATCTCAGTGAGCAAGCATTTTGTGGCTTATTGAAAGTAATTAATACGTGGAATATATGAGTTTTCTAATTACTCTATATGTTGAAGATATGAGTTTCAAAAACATGAATTTTCTGGAATGATATTAAACTTAAATTAGTGCTGTATATGAAAAGAAAGAAGTATTAGTTATATGTACAATTGCTACTTTTGGCGAGGATTTTCTGAGATCAGAGAAGGCAAAACAATCAATCTTTAAAACCCCTTGAGAAGTGTGATCATGTAGGTCCTCAAAATGTTCTCTGGTACAATTATAACTGAAAGGAAAGGGGACCTATCAAACTGTGCAACACCTTATGTTAGTGTTGCAAAATTACTGTAATAAAACGTAATCAGAAAATGCAATGAAATTCTGCACAGCACAGCCTAATTTTATTGCAAAGCATTGATGTAGGCATCAGTTCATGTACTGGCAAATCAAGGACCATGAATTGATGACAATCCATGCTAATAATAACACAGAGATCACTAAGAGGTGGCATGATTTTAATACAAAGGAGAAAAAATATTATACTTGCCTGTAGCATGTCTTCTAATGGAAAAAGCCCACCCACTCATCATCATACAAGGTACTTAGCACTAGCAATCTTTCTAGAGAAACAAACCCATTTGGTGGGTTCACTTTACATATTTCCTCTATGACTAAAAGTAGGATTCCCTCACGCTGTAAATGTTACACCCACTCCTCTCCTTCTGGTTAACAAAGGTATTTCTCAACACATGACCATAAAAGATGTGCCCACCAGACAGTCTCTTCAAGATGCATAGAAACTAAATTCAGTTGGGGCTTAGGTTGAAGTTTTGGTCCAAAATGACTTGTAACTTGTTCAGGCTAATTTATTCTTTTGGCAGCATTATATATTTTTTTTTCTTCTCTCTTCCTCTTGATGTAATAGCCTATTCTTCTGATGTATTTCAGAAGAGCCTCTTGACCCAGTTGCCTATCTAAACAAGCCAACCCCTGATCCTCTGATCAGCTTACTATGTATCATCTATTTTGTGGGACATGATGTTTGCTAATATCCCTTTGGTATTCTATCACACAATTTGAACAAATAAACTTTTCCCAATTCCATTGGGAATTCAGAATTTGGAGTGGCTGAATCCAGCAGCCTGATACAGGCAAGACTCCCACAGAGCCCCAGGTCCAACCCATAGTGAGGGTGAGCTTCTGTTCCCAGTAAGCATGCATACGCATACACACAGAGTGTACTTATGTACATCTATACATGTCTGGCCACACAGATCAACACAGACAGACACGCTCAGCACACAGACAAACACAAATGGCACCAACAGCCTCATCCTGCTCTCCTCTCCGGCTGACCAGGGTGAAGGTCCATTAGTGGGATATACATAAAAATGCACATATAAGGTGGATCCCTCCAGCAGCTGGGCTCTGGCAGCCAGGCTGCCCAGTAGCTGCCCTGGCATCCCAGTCCCCCCAGTCGCTGGCACCTGGATGTGCGAGGCTCCGAGGCCACAGCCCCGCTCTAGCTGCTGGTAGAGACCACCCTGGCTCACAGCCATGCACAAACATGCACCACACACGTCATCTCCCAGTAGCTGGCTGTGGACAAGCAGTCCATCCAGTAGCTGCTCCTGTGCCTCCCTACTCTTCCCAGGTGCCTTACCCCTAGAGACACACATGCACACACATGGATGCACAGCCCTTGCTGGCAGCTGGCCAGGGCTGTCCTGGCCCCTCCATAGCTGGCTTCCCCTGTGGTTTCACCCCCAGAGTCACCCCTGCCCTGGTTCCCATGCCACATCACCTACTTGATGGCTAGTCCGGCTTGACTAGTGGCCTAGCTAATGCTCAAACACCACACTCCATCACACACCTGCACTTGCCCTGGTTTCTGGCAGCATGGACACAGGTGCCCCTGTGACCTGTGGCCATACCCCAGCTGCTCCATGCAGAATGCCCCCCTCACGCACACACACTTGCATGCAGAACAGGGAGCCTCGCACCCACGGAAAGAGTTAGAAATGGAGTTAAATGAGAAGACTGGACACACTGTGCTAGCCAGACAAGCACACTGACCAGCAGCCTGTTTAAACACGGCTCACTCCATTTATCTCTTTGTCCCTTTATTTTCCCATGCTTGTTCCTTCACAAACTACCATGATCCCTCTTTCCCCTGCCTTTGGTTCCTCCCCTACACATCCCACAGTAAGTCTTGGGAAGTCCTGAAATGCTCTGCCCCTGCATCACTTCATGTGTTCCATACTCTATATGGTACAATATTCTGTTCCTGGTGGAGACTTCATTTTATTGCAAAAAGATACTGCTAAAATTTTGGGTCTGGCTGAGAGAGTTTTTAAAATAGAAGAGGTTCCCAATTTGTAGTCATCTGTACTCAAAACCCTATGAAAATCTGAAATCTAGACTACTTCCTGACAATAACTGGAGCATCTAAAAGACATTCCTAGGGCTCAGACAAAACCCAGCGTAAGCTACTCATAACTGTAGCTTGTTATAGGAGGGTGAATACTGTAAGAAGAGTAACATTGGAGCACTTGATCAAAGTACATGGGAGAAAAGAAAATAGTCTGAAGGGAAAATGCAGCTCTCCATCTTGCATATGCTCCGAACAGTATTCTTTCACAAGAAAATCCAGGTAGGTTATTTTCAAACAATGAAATTGCTTTGAAGTGCTTAGTCAGAAAGAATGCTTCCTCTCCTGTGTGTCTCTCGCTCACCCTCCACTGTGAACCACAGCCACCTCTTCCACATCACCTCCCAGTTTCTGTCAGGCTGAGATGCATTTGGGATCTACCATAATGCCTCAACACTGAAGTTTCCAGCCTGGAATTTGTTAACTCCTAAGTCTCGTTGTGTCATGTGTGAAGCATGTAGCAAAGTTCAACCTTCAATCATCCAGAATTTTTCAGCACTTCAAGACGAACGAGCACTCAATGACATCAAGTAAAAAGGGCAGATGATGGGAGAACCCTGCCCAGGAAGAAGTAATCTCTTTGACACATGCATCTCTATTGGAGATTCAGTAAGAATAACAGAAATCTTACATGCAAACAATGAGAAATGGATAGGGAAGAAATATTCAAACAAACAGGTATTTGTTTCACATATTGATCAGCAAACACCTATATTTATGAAGATAATAACTGACTATATTTCCAGACTGTACCCAATTGTATTTTTAAGCAAGCCAAGGTATAAGAACAGTTCCACTAACCAGAAGGACAAACTGTGAGCTATTAACAGACACATAATTCAGTGTGTGCCCTTAAGAGTGTGAGCCCTTAAGGAGAAGTAGTCAAAGCATTTGACATGTTGTTTGCTTAACAGATGATCTTTAACATTTTCTGCCTTACTGGCAAGACCTACCAAATATAAGTGACGTAAAGGATTGACAAAGATATTGTTCTTCCTCACCTTTTTTGTTTTAATAAAGCCTATCTAAAAAGCAGAGCTCTACACACACATTTACAGTACCTGGTTGGGGAAAATTTTCTCTATTAAGCTGACGCTCTAAAGATGGCACACATCTATGTTATCATATATTTATCTTATACTCTTAACCCACAGCCCAAACTGTTTACAGGCACAATTTTCATCTCTTCTGACGTCACCAGTACAGCAGTTTGGAATGCCATTTGAGGAAGGGAAAAAAGAGAGACAGGAAGACCTCGTGATGTAGCGGGGACACTCTTTTAGAAGGAAACAGAGGTGTTAGGATAAAGACGAATGAGTAGAACACAGTAGGAGTGTGAGGGAGAGGAGATATATTTCCCCATATCATTCCCAACCCGTTGTTTTGTTCCCAAAGTCTTCCAAAGATGGCCATATGATGTTGCATCAGCAACATTTGCACCCATCTGTCATGTTCTCCAAGAGCAGAAATACAGACAGATAAGGATTTTCTGACCACTTGGCTCTCTAAGGAGCTAGTAAAGCTCTTTGGAAGTACTTTGCCAAGAATTTAAATGAAAAGATGAAGCTCTCTATAGGAAGTGAAAAAGAAAAGGTTTCTATCTTTTACACCCATGTCTATTCAGTGAAAACTTCCCCAACTTTCATATTAGAAAGAGGTGTCAAGCATATCTTAAGAGAAGTTCTTACATAGTTTGACTGATACCATGCTTATACTGTATTTTTCATTTGCAGCTATACTTAATATTTAATGCAGTTTTCTTCTGAGGAGGAGGTGAAGAAGGTGTGGCTCAGTTTTCAGGAGTATCAGATACTTGCTGCTTAAATTTGAATCAGTGCATTTTGATATGTTAAAAAACTGTCAGAGCACAGAATGTGAGAGGCGGGGCTCGCCTGGACCAAACTTATGTTTAAAGCAAACAGCAAATTACTTTTTCTGGGTGCAAAGAAAGGCCATAAACCATCTTATTGCTACTGTTTGATTTCACGCAGTAGAAAACGCTGAGGTCATAAAATAAAAGATACTATCATGTTAAATAAACTAAAACAAACACTAAAAATAGACACCTGTTGTTACTTTCTTTGATTACTTTTTTTTTTTTACAGCTCAATTAAAAAGGTACTGGCTCAGAGAATGAAATGAGAAAAAAGTTTGTACATATAACTAGTCCAGTGATCAGTTCAAAGAATATATGGGCAACTGGCTTCTAGCCCTTTCTCCAGTGAACAAATTCATATTTGATTACAAAAAATCTATGTGGCTATGTGCTACTGAGTACTTGAGGAACGCTATCCCACAGCAAGCAAAAAAAGCATGTAAAACTGGGTCTTCTGTAACCGAGTTCTTCCAACAGCTGAGTACAGCAGACTGACAGTTACCACTTTCAGACTGTTTTTTTTATGAAGGTGGGAGGCTTAGGCACTATCTCTGAACCAATTCTCTTGTGTTGAGTCACCTGTACGAATTAATGAGATTAATCCCAAAGGTGTATTGGCATTTCTTCAGTTCTGCACAGTCCACACAGAAGTGATCCTGCACGTGCCTGCCAACAGATGTACAGAGAAAGCAAGGAAGCCCTGTTTTTTGAAAATCAGTTTGTTTTATCTGAATGCTTACTAAGTCAGTCAGGTATACAAATCCTCCTAGTGAATCTAGACTTGTTTTCACACCCAGAAACATACATTTAGAACATGTAGTCTAGTGCTTGTTTCATGAATTCAAGAGGAAGAGATTTCACTGACATGATATTAAGTATCTCTGATGAATTTGCTCCAAGATAGCTTTATTTAGGAATAATTCACAAGAACAGGGCACTCACTCATATCTCACATCTTCCTGATGTACTTTATTCAAGCAGAGGCTTGGCTGCGTAAGCTATTTTAATTAACACTTTAAGATAAGCCTTCACCATCTGCTCTTCTTTATAATTACAAATGTAAAGGGAATCTCATTCTCAGTAGTATAATTAAAATTCAAGATATTAAAGACAGAAGTGCATGCCATTTTATTCATTCTGAGAGTGCTCATTTGCTATGTTCCTTTTTACTGTTTTTGTCTCATCTAGAACTCAAAGGACAGAGCAGTGTTAAATCGTGCATATCGTAAATATTTCCTTGACTAAGCTCTTGGGACAGCCTTTGAAATCATGGCTGACTCATATGAGCTTCTGAATCGCAGAAAATAAACACGTACTGTAGCAATATTATTTTGGGTCAATAAAAATTTACTTTCATGACATTTGATTCCCCACCTTTATCTGTTATGGGGGAAAAGGGTATTCATCAAGAACGTAAAAATAAAACCAGAAGTCATACTAGCAAAAGATGCAAAAAATGAATGACAGAAGTAAATAAGTTTCCTTGAAGTACTGTAGTATTTAAAGTTATTATTTCAATTCTCCAGGTATTTGGAAACCTACTCAATTATGGTTTCTTGTGTCCTGCACTGACCCAGCAACCTGCAATCCTTTCCATCAGCATGGTCAGCAGGGAGAATATTCTCAGCTAGCTTCCTCAGAAATGTCCCAGTGCCTCTTGCAGTATCAAACAGCCATAAGCACTTGTTATCAGATGTACACCAAAGACAAAGCTGAGTCAACAGCCAACAAACTGATGGAATTGTGGGGGAAGAGTCCTTTCAGTTGCATTGATAAAAAAGATTTTGTATAATAAACAAGGAAACTCTTAGTAGTTAGTTCACAGTATATTCAGGAAAAGTTTGTTTTGGAATGTCTACTGATAAAGAACAGTACATGAAAGAAACAATTCTATCATCAGTTTCTCTTGTAATGGATTCCCAACACAGCACTGTGAATATAAGTTAGCCTCTTGGCTCCCCAAGTCTTTTTTTTCTTTCCCTGACTTCTACATCCAAAGAGATCCTCTAGAGATTTTTTTTCTACTGTTCAATTACACAGACAGATAAGGTTCCTTTGCAGAAAGGGCATAACTGGTATTTTGAATGAAAAGAATTATAGTTGCTATTAAATTACTATTTTCAGATGTAAGCAAAGAAGACGTCATGCTATAAATTATTCAACAGCTGTTCAATAGAAACATTAGGACTCGCTGACATTTTAACTTGCCCAGAATTGGAGTCTGACTTGTTCCCAAATGCAGAAGAGGCAGAAACAATGTTTTCTGAAATTATTCAGATACAAAATTATTCAAATAATCAATTAATCTTAGATTTATAGCTCATAAATGCAACAGTTTCTTCACTCTTTCAGTATTTCATACTTATCTTGACCATTTTCTGTAGTTCTTGGTAGTGAATACTAAATATTCTTAATACATTAATGTCTCTAATATTTAGACTCATGGAATTACTTCAGCTTCTTCATTGCCCCAAATTTCCATTAGAACTGATCATTCCTGATATAAGCATGTTCCATTAATCAAACTAAAAATGTGACATATCGAATGCCAGTAATAACATATATGATCTATTATCTCTTTAGTCACAGCAAGTAATTTCTAGTCTGTTACTCAATATTTATTTTTATTTTTTCATTTCAGTGTGTTAGGGTAAGTAGCAAAATATGTAATATCATTCTAAATTTCCTTGCAAGGTTAAAGGATAAGAGATGAATACCATTCCTGATTTTCTGCCTCATAACTTGAGGACCTCCCTCATATAAAACATGTTGAAATTATACGAAACTTAACTTTGAAATTCTTCTGCTCGCAGCAGGGCTTGGGACAAGAGGAACTTCAGACATGTCCTCCAAATGTCTGGCTTCACTGCTTATATCAGTGGAAAAAGCCATTCAAATATGATGCTCAAAGCTATGCTGATAAAATGCATCAAGCCCAGCAGATGCGGATAGACCTCAGATCTTGCTCCTGCCCACCCAGCCGCCTTGATAGAAACTAGTTCCCACCCATAAGTCTCTTGCCTTTTGCTGTTCTGTTCCACCAGGTGGTTACACTGATTGAGAAGTTCATAAAATAATATACCTTGGAAAGGACTTCTGGAAGTCATCTGTTCCTCCACTGCCAGCCTCCCCAAGCTGGGTCAACTTAGATCAGGTTGCTCAGGACCTTGTGCAGTTATGTTTTGAATATTTCCAAAAAATGGAAACTGGACATGACCTTTGGGCAACCTGTTCCAATGTGTGTTTGGGTTTGTGTTTGACAGATGAGGCTCACCCAAGCAGACCAGAACCACAGGCAGACCCTATGTAGTCTCATCAGCACTTTGCACAGGAGGTGGTCCTTTTGTAGAATTCTAGTTTGCTCTAATACACTTGTACAGTGCTACAAATAAATGAAAATTTAATAAAATCTATGGCCCAATCTTTCAGACTTTGCCATATGTATCATCCTTACTCCTTCAAGTCAAAGCACTCTCTAAATAAGAGCAACAAAATTTACATGTTTGCTCAACATCTCAGCACAGCCATTTCCTTAGCTCCTCTCCATGAATCTAACCCATGCTGACACATCAGAGAGTATTCTTAATCAAGGCTACAGGATTGCATCGAAAAGGTAAACTAAACATTTTCATTTTCTGGAGTTAGTGCAACCATGTTATTGAAACGATTGTACTTGAACACGATGAAAGAAAAACAAGATCTGAAGAATTTCTAAAACATTCACAGTTGTGAGTCACCACAGAGAATTTACTGGCATAATTTTGTTCTCCAGTATTTAAACCAGTTCTTACAGGATTCCTTTTTAGAAGCAGTTGGACATTTTACAGTGTGCCTTTTTCCCTGCAGTTTTTTTTTGGTAAAACTCCTTGTTTGCTTGAAAGTACACAAACATTCTGAAGATAATACAGGGATGCTGCATACTCAGATCTTTAATGCCACTAAATGATGCATTCCATACTCTGAAGATTACAAAGAGGCAATGAAATGAGACTATGGCTCCAGGAATTTGGATTTAGATGCAATAAAAACCCTAGAAATATAAGCTTTCAGAGTTATGTACTTGTGATTCCTATGCTTTACACGAGGAGGATTAGGCACTTCACAAAATAGCCCAAAATCCAGCATGTTGACCAGGGATCTGTTTAAAGTTTATAACAGAACAAAAGTGTCTTTCTCCATGAACAGCAGCATAAGACACCTGAAAGGTTGCAGAAGAGCAATGCATTTTTTCCTCCTGTTTTTCTCCTTTGTTTTCAAGAGGACTGCTGAAAGTGCCAGTGCTGGTCCTGAACCTCTTCCATAGACACAGTCAGAGCATTGATTCAGTGGTTCTGAAACAAGGAAGGATGAAGGCCTGAGACTCACTGCCCTAAGTCATTTGAACAGCAGTGGGACTTCTGATCTATGCTAAATCTTCTCTGTTCTCTGTTCACCCTAAAGCTGTCTAACATAGAATTGTCTTAGAGAACCACAGACTCAAGCTTATTCTTGCTTGTTGTCCTATTGGCTCCATGAATTTGATGTTATCTTCTGGTAATATTTATTTACCTATGGAATATACCTCCTCCCTGCAGCTGTAAGACTTGCTTTCTTTTATGGGCTAAGTGAACTCTCAGCAACCCTAATGAGTGTGTGCAAGCCACAGCAAACCTAATGAGTGTGTGCAAGCCACAGGTTCATGACAGAATGATGGACACTGACATCACTGTCTCAGGGAAAACCGGACATAAGTTGGGAGTTTGCTGCTGTTCTTTCTAGTTTCAGCTTCCCAATTCAACTCAGCCAGGAGATATTTTAGCAGATGCAGAACTTCAGTTGTAGCATGTATAGACCCTGCAAGCTTATCTGGGAGATGACTAGGGAATTTCAAATGCTTTTATGTTCAGTTAGCAACTGAGCAGATGTTTTTTCTTTTGTAATTTTGCAGCTTGACACCTGAGATTTATCTCTACATTGTATCTGGCACTGAGGGCCTTTCCTGTACGTTCTCATTATAGCAATTACCACTGAAGTTGATGATAGTTGCCCTTTTCTTATTGCCAAATTCAATTCCTGCTAGCAGCCTTTTAATTAATTCTGATGTTCTGTAGACCAATCGTGAGAGAAAGGCAAAAGGGGCTCATAAGATTTCATTTTGCCCATGCTTACTCCTACTGAAAAATATGACTCAGTGGGAGGAGGCCAATATGCAGCACTGAATGATTCATTACAAATATTTCAGAACTCTGACAGCAGTTACCATTAAAGCTTTTATAAATGTGTTTCCTGGAGAGAATCATGTGGTTCAGATCTTCCAGTGTGGGCAGACTCAGTTTCACCCAAAACAAAAGTGGGCAACAGCTGCTTATAGTCTTCCAGATTTCTGCCTTCCTGTGAGATAATCACAATAAATTTTGGATTTATGTCCATTTTCCCCAGGCTTTTAGAACTGGCAGACAAAGACTGTACATGTTTTGTAAATGCAACCCAAACACAATTCCTGGGGAATGTGGCAGTTGGTTTTAGTCAAAGATCTGAAAAGCTCTTGGGAACTAAGAGAAGGTAGTATATTTTTTATTACACTAATTTGCATAGACAGAAAAATTAGGAAAATGGTAATATACAGAAACTTTGTATATTGAGCAGAAGGAACAAATTTTAAAGCTGAACAAAAGTTTTCTTCCTCTTGTGCAAAGCAAAAATAAGAATATCCTTATTCCTTTTTATTTTGCTATGACTGCTGAAGTTTTTTCTGTCTGAATCTCACTCAACCAAAAGAAGAGTAGACCTCTTCCAGATGATTACATATTGCACCAGTTAAAATCTGCACCAGCTGAAACAAAGGAGTGATTGAGCACCTTCATTTGAAAGGAAAAACTGAAGCAGAAAATGTTTAATCTTGGATCACAAAAAGTTTAATTGAGGTACAACCTGCATACTGATAAGCATAATAGTGTCCCAGCTACCACCTTCGCTTTCTTCACAGACACCAAGCTGTAGGTGATAAACTTCTTACAAGCACCTCATCCAGGAAAACATGTCTCTGCTGTGCATTGGCTTAATTTCAACATCCACACTATTCAACAAAGTTGTCTTGAAAGAGTAGGTCATTGTGGAAGTGTCCCAACAGTTCAGTCTTCCCACTCTGGGCCATCAGAGCTAGGCTTTGCCTATCTCTGATCACCAACACCATTCATCATGAGCTTCCTGCTGCCCAGATGTATCTTTGGAGAAAAAAACCTGTGAAGAAATGTGTGGACAGCATGACATAGCTGTAGCTGAGAAACAACCCCATTGACTGAGTGGTAGGAGAAAGAGCTGCATCCCTGGCTTATAAATCAGTTCTGGACTTACAAATCAGTCCAGCTGCCTGAAATTAGAGCCTATAGCTATTTCACCACAGGCCTACAGCATCTCTCACACTGAGATGGATCTGATGCACAGCGCCTTAGGTGCCTGGGTGATTTGTATTGCTATGGCCTTCTCTCTGCAAGTCTGTAACCTTCTTGACATTCAGAGCTTTGCAACCCTTCACACAGCTGCCTGGGCAGTACTTTCCCTTGTTTTCCTCATGCTATCACTCTAGTGCTGCTGTGGCCATGGCTTTGCACGTGTGAACCCCAATACTCTTGTTATGGTGGGTTCTCATGGGAACTGGTTGCCACCAGTGTCAGATTCACCCCTTCTTTCCTACTTTTCCTACTCCTGGACTGTAGCTTTCGGTTTGCATTACAGGGAAAATACCACCTAGGGTGAGGAATGGAACAGGTCACTTTTTTCTGGGTTTCCCATTTCTTTTGCACTGCTTAGTACAGCTTGTTGTTCTTTTTCTTCTTTTTGTCCTGACCAGGCTGCTGTCCTGTGCCATCCTTCATTTTTCTTCCAAGGGGCTGAGGCAGGCCTTGCCTCTGGGAAGGTGATGCGTTTATTTTTATTAAAGCCTTTTATTTGAATAAAGAAACCAGTCACAGTCCTCCTGCCCCGTTAGCATTTCCAGCTTGTCCAGGATGAGCTGAAAAATGTGTCTGACCACAGTTTTTGCAAGGTGAGAGGTAGTTATGATGTGAGGCTTAAGTAGTTCCAAAACCTCTTTTCAAAAGTGGTATAGAATTTTGTGACCAGTATCCCTTGTTCCTGACCATAGCAGTATGGTTGGCATAAGTAACGCCATTTTATACAACAAATGGCCATTCTCTCTGACCAAGATGGTCACATATCAGTCACCTTTTCCCTGCTTACCAGGTCCTGTACACCAGACAGATTTCTTCTTCCCCTCCCTATCAGCCTCAAGGTTCCTGGGCACCAGGCTGACTACTCCCCTCCTTACCAGCATTGAAGGTCCCAGGCACCTGGCCAACCGGCTTGTGATGGCCCAGTCACAGAACAGGGAAGTGCAGCAGCACACCGAGCACTGTCTATAAAATCAAGCAGCTACAGGTCCTAAGTCATACTTGGACTGGAACTGCTGCTTGACAGCAAAACCTGTGATCCCTTGTTGGTCAGAGATGCCTCCACTGTCATCTGTTTACTCCAAGGATTGAGTGAGGTGACTCCTATTCTTCTACCTATTTTGAGTCTAGATTATTACTGTTATATTGATACGGCAAACCAAGTAGATGTGACCCAATCTGCAGAGGGTCCAGGTAATTAGAAAACATAAACTAAGCTGTGCTATAAAATTCTGTGCTACGCTATTTATTTGTGCTACACTGATCCTGCTTATTAAAATTCTGTGCTACTCTGATCATAAAATTCTATGCTATGCTGATCATAAAATGCTTTTAAAAAATAAAGCTTTAATTGTAACTACAACTTGGTGCTGTCGTCAATCTGACAAGGATCCCTAAAATAACACCTCTGTCCCCATAGTGTTGTATGACAATTTTCTAAACAGGTTATTTATATATATACATATATATATATATATATACACACACATATACCTCCTACACCAGTCCCATATGTAACAGGAACACCTTGAAAAATGGAGAGACCCTTGCCATGGCTCTGCAAAAATTCACACATGTTGATGGGCTCCCATAATTCTTTACCACCACTATGCTGACCTGTTTTCTTAAAATATCAGAGCCTTCTGGGGCCACAGATGCAACTTCACAATTACCTTCCAAAAGTCAAAGGAGACATGTTTGTTCTGCTCAGTCTTTGAGTCTTTGTTTCAGCGCTGTTCATGCTGGTGTGCTGCTATTGGTTCACTCCTTATATTTCACAATGCCCAAGTGCATGGCCAGGCAAAGATCAGTTTTGGAAGCCTCAACCAACAGAAATCAATACACCAAATTTTCTCATGAAAAGGACTATTCAGAGAAGGAGCCATTCTTGTAGCATCACTTATCGGCTCTTCCTCCTTTGCAACCCCTGAACCCTCAGATGGGTTTTCTGGGACAAAGCTTGCTATTGCAAATGCTCTTCTCACAGGCTGTGTTGGGGAATGTGTATGGTAAACAGTGTAGTCTCAGGAACCTGGTCTTGCAGATACTATCTCAGAGCATAACCTCAGATTTTGCGGGCAAAAACTTGGTTTAAATTGTCTACAAAACCCATAAATAAGATGCTCATTATGGCAAGGAAGTCGTGCCTATGGTTGGACAGATGTACCTAACCACATGACTTCCCTGATGGAATATAAAGTTTTTGACTTCTCCTTTATGCAGTGGTACTCCTGAAATTTTCTCTGCCCCAGACTCCCAACAAGATAACTATGTCCCACCTCCAAGTTAGTGTTCACACAATATAACCCCATGCTGGTTACAGATATTCCTGCAGGTTTCTCTCACCTGCCATAGCTGACGTAGGAACAATGATCCAACATGTTGCCACTCCCTGTTGACTCAACCGCTGATGATTCTTGAATCCAACACCCACCTACCCACCACTCCTCAGGGGCAACTGTCTCCTCCCAGTGGGCTCCACACAGCCCAGCTCAGACCTGAAGCTAAGGAGCTCAGCCATACAGCAGAAGTGGCAACATCCAGGCTGCGCTACCTGAGCCCACAGCACGTAGTGTACAGGACGGAAACATTTGACATCTGCAGCCCTCTTCACAAAGAGGCACCAGTAGGATAGGAGCACCTCCTGGTGGGACCACACTTGGAATGACCAGATCCATGTACACAATGTTCACACAGGGAGGGCTATATCTGAGACGGAGTTGGCTATATCCACGCAAGGAAGGAGAGCTGGTGCATTACTGTGCCACCATCTTTTGCTTTGGAGTCTTCTGACCCCTGATGTGTCCTGGTCACCAAACCCATGATAGGCAAAGCCATGGTGGAGTTTGCTCCCCTAGGTAACTCACCCATGACTGGGGCATTTTGCCAAGTGCAGCTTCACCGATTTTTTTGCATGCTTGACTGGACTAACATTCTGTGACTAGGAGGCTCCTTTAACAGGAGTACTGAATTAACACACAATCACACAGTCCTAGGCACCTCCTCATCAGTGGCTATGAGGGCTGCCATTTCCTCAAATCTACAGGTGGCTCCTTTTTAGACGTCAACAATTTACTGCATGAGAAGACCATGGAAAGAATTGTTGTTTTACTTGTGCCATAATGCTGTGGGTGAGATTGGACTCAGAGATGGTACAAAGGCATGGCAGGCCTCTTGGCATCCTTCTGAAGGGCTGCATCACAGGCAGCACACTGAAATCCTGTGGCCTTCCCTTTCTGAGGAACAGGGAATGGCCAATGATAAATTCCAAGCTGCAGAAAGGGAAATATTATCACATTAATAAAGTGCTTATGTTAGTTAGCACAGAGCGTGGACCAATGTAATGCCAGTTAGTAGGTTCCAGGGTCACTCTTTCACATGGTTTACTTTACTCACATAAAAGCAACCATAAGGGCTGTTGCAGAGGTACCAAATCATGGTTCGTTCACAGTGGTGTCTATTTACTCTGCCAATGAACAATGTGAAGAAAAACTGGTGCACAGTAACTGGCTCAAAACGATCACTTCCTGACATAAACCCTAATGACTTAATTCTAAGAAAAAAATGCTCGTTGCAAACAATTTGATAAGTTATATAATTTCTCTCAGGAAAATTATGCTGCTTTCAAAAACTGACATGCTTTTATTCACCTGATTGTATAAAAAATACATTTTATAAAAAAGAGAAACATGAATTACGAATGGCTTAGGCTACTACAGAAAAAAAGAGATAAATGTGTTGGAAATGAAAAGTTTGACTATGCTTTTCTGTAATGTTTCTATTGAGACGAAGTAGGTTGGTTAGCATATGACTAACCCTCTCATTCTTTTGGTAGGAAAAAATCCCTGTGTAGAAATTATATACCTTATTACCATACAGTATGTCTGTGATCGTGACTTCTAAAGCTGGAAAAGAAAAGAGACTTTTCTTAATCATCACTTGGTGTTAATACAAAGGCACCAGAAGGAGCAGATGAAACAAACCGTTTAAGTTAATATACACTTGTCAAGCAAGAAGCAGTATGATGGCATGACTCCTGTCTCTCAGAGGAAGGAAATCTTTTTGTTCATTGAAAGCTGATACGCCAGTGAACCACCAAGCACAAAAATAGGAAATTAAGTTAAGAAATGCAAAGCTCTTCCATTCCTCTCATCTTTTCTCCCTGCATTAATAAATTATTATTTTTAATGTTATGGGAGTATACAGAGGAAAAAGCAAGCCAGACCTTGTCATCACATCTTGACAAAACTAGAAATAAGTTTTATTGTCAACATACAATGACAATTTTTACAGTACTATTACAGGTGTCAGCTCCCTATAAATACTTCTGTCCTGTTATAGGTAAGCAATACCTAGGGGACAAAAACCAATGGAATGAAAAGCTATCCCTTGCTAAGCAAACAGCCAATGGAGTGCCAGCAATGTCATGTAGCAGATTCTGGATGACACACACATCACAGATCATTCGGATCTCTCAAATTTAAAGGACAATGTACACTGTGTACCAATCTTTATTTGATTACCTCGTTAGGTAAAAATCAAACAAGGGCTCAATCCCCTTTCAACAGATTAGTCTAATTTGATAATTCCCTAATTCATACCTTCATTAATTCACAAATTCATTAACTCAAAGACACTAACTGATCAATTCACTCTCTCATCCAGTTACATGTTGCTCTCACGTTAGCCTAATGGTGTTGCTCCCACCATACATCAGGCTTTAACATGAGCTGTGTGTTAGGACAAAACCTGTGCAGGAGTCAAGTGAACACCCACACTCCACCACTTGGTATAGGCCCAAAGTCTAGTAAATCCCACACCTCAGTAAGCAGAGGTACTGTTACTCTTCTTATCTCACTGAGGATGAGGGTAGGGGAAAGCTTTGAGCACTTTAATGGAAGTCTAGCATTACAATTTGTTATTAGGTAACATAATTTCAACATGGTGATGTTAGCAATATGTCTGGATAGATATACTAACAGAAAACAAATAAAATACAGAGCAACAATACAAGGACCATAAGATGCAACGTAAGCTGCAATATGTCAGTTGCAGATGGTGCATAACCATAAAAATGTCTTACCAACGATGTCTAGCAGTTTATTCAATTCCTGTTGCAATCTTGACAATCTGGTCAGTATCACACCTGATAGCAATAGTCAACTGTTTTTGATAAATAATTGCTTTTTTTATATTCAGTGATTAAAATTTCCAGTTCTTCAGTTTGAGAATGTACCACGTACCATATTGGTCCTAAGGCTGCTGTCCATGTTGTAGGCCAATATTCCACCAGAATCAAGGTGAATTAGCTCTTTGGTTTCTAGAAAGTCATTCTGTCATTATGCAGAACATCACAAAGCAAAAGCAATACATATAGAACCCAATTTTAACTGAAGTACAAACATGCAGTTATCATACACTTAGCAGGTACCTGAGGTCATATTACTTGTACAAGAGTCTTGTATTACTAAACATTCAGTGCAACACTGTTCATGGTTTCTCCATTTTACATCCATGAGTATTGATTAGATTACCTTTGTTATCCACGCATTTGCTCCCTTGAACTGGCAGGATTCCCACTATGGATCCAATTGGCTTGTTGTTCCTATTCATTTATAATAAAGGTTTGCATGGCAACACAAGCAATGGTACTGCTGGTATTAGAAACAAATTTGTGAACACCAGCATACATTAATTTGAAAATCTTTGGGATTTTTTTCCAAGGGTTTAGGCTAATAGTCACGGTAGCGGTAGCTGCATCCTTTCCATTTATTATATCTTATATTAGAGCTTGCTTGCTTAATGGTCCTAGCCTGGACAGTTTATTACCAGTGATTTCTAAGTTGATAGAATACAACACTCCTGTGCCCAATCCAGCTGTTCCCAGTCGCCTGGAAAGGTCCCTAACTGTGCAGGTTTTCCAATGGGACTTGCACCATTGTTCATATATAGGTACTATCCATTGTGAGCAATTTGAACATACCTATGCTAATGTTGTCCCATCAAATGCAAACATAAAGTTCAAATACTTCAGAAGTAAAACCTATATATCTTTTGGGAAATCACTGGGTAACTGAATCATTTGCCGGCTGAACATGAGCCAGCAGTGTGCCCAGGTGTCCAAGAAGGCCAGTGGCATCCTGGCCTGTATCAGCAATAGTGTGGCCAGCAGGACTAGGGAAGTGATTGTGCCCCTGTACTCGGCACTGGTGAGGCCACACCTTGAATACTGTGTTCAGTTTTGGGCCCCTCACCACAAGAAGGACATTGAGGTGCTGGAGCAGGTCCAGAGAAGGGCAACGAAGCTGGTGAAGGGGTTGGAGCACAGGTCTTATGAGGAGCGGCTGAGGGAGCTGGGGTTGTTTAGTTTAGAGAAGAGGAGGCTGAGAGGAGACCTTATCACTCTCTACAACTACCTGAAAGGAGGGTGTAGTGAGGTGGGTGCTGGCCTCTTCTCTAAAGTAACAAGCAATAGGACAAAAGGAAATGGCCTCAAGTTGCACCAGGGGAGGTTTAGGCTGGATATTAGAAAAAATTTCTTCACTGAAAGAGGGATCAGGCATTGGAACAGGCTGCCCAGGGAAGTGGTGGAGTCACCATCCCTGGAGGGGTTCAAGAAACGTGTAGATGTGGTGCTTAGGGACATGGTTTAGTGGGTTAGGTGGTGTTGGGTTGATGGTTGGACTTGATGATCCTTGAGGTCTTTTCCAATCTTAATGATTCTGTGATTCTATGATTCTGATTCTAACTATTACTCCTGTAGTAGTGGTAGTAAGAATCAGGGAAATTTCAAATTTGCATACTGCCCCCTGTGGTGCATGAGCCATGACTGTGATTGCCTCACAGACTCCTACAACAAATTCTAATGATTCCTTTCCTAGCAGGCATCACCATTCCTTGTGTTATTTGATATTTTTGCATCTGTACATTGGTGTAAGAGGAAAAACTGAACAGGACCTTCAGCGGTGTTGTGATCACTTTGACCTCACCACAGGGAGTGTTAACAAAGTTCCAGGGAATGTTTAGTGTACTTTCTAGATGGACATTTTCCATAGCAATATCTTATATTTGCTCCCAATATTTGCTTCCCTATATATTGAGGTATATGGGGAATTTGCCCTGTTTCCTAGTCATTGTGTAGTACTAGCCCATACAGCATAGGAATCAGTGTATATGACCTGTGCGCCATTTCTAAGAGCTAATACTACAGTACAGAGGAGCTCGGCTAATTAAGTAAAACCTTCTATTCACAGGTTCTTTAGCTACAAATACAGCAGTAGCCATTCCTTGTCATTTACCCTATATTTTGCAAGCACTCCTGTCAGTAAACCAGACACCATCTGGTTGACAGGTGTTGAATTAAGGGGCATCCTGGATAGAAGAGTGAAGAGGCTCCACATATTCAGTGGATATTCCCATATGCTCCACGACTTCAGTAACTTTATTCTTAGTTAAGCCATGTACAGTTTCATGATGATATATATACAGTACTCACCTTTGTACAGGGGTCTTACATGCTACACCTAAAGGTACTAGTTTACCAGCAAGCATAGATTTAAGAACTGGTATTGGTAATGTAATTTTATGCTGCTTCTGTGAGTTCAGTCACTACTAGCCCCCTGTAATCTGCTAACAGCACCTTTTCAAAAGCCGAAATGGCTGTGCTCATCACTCTGCCAGACATACATATATACTGCGCAACAGTGACCTCCTGTGGTTAATGTTTCTAGTTCTTTAGATAACTTCTCATGACCAGTGTCAGACTGTTTAAAACACGCGCTAAGGGAGTAAATGTATATAGCGGAGTCCCCACTAGGTGGAAGCAAATCGCTCTGTATCTGCAGCCAGTACATACCCTTCACAGCTATAGTTGCCATCCATGGAAAGGTATATTAATTAAGAGATTTGACTACAATAGTCACATTGGGAGTAGTTTGTTGTCAGCATTCAGGGCTTTATAATCTACTGTCAGCTGCCACTTGCCATTAGGTTTCTTTAGAGGCCATACAGGAGAACTGTAGGGGGAACAGGAATGGGAATTTTCCCCACAAGGCCACACATGGCTGGCCCTTAAATACATCAATGCATAAGGTATTTTGGGGACCTAAGAGTAAGGTCAGGTGGACTCTCCATTCATTAGACAGAATTAACTTAGCCCTGGCCAGTGGGAGGTTTGTGACTTGCACATTGACGCCTACAATAGAAACTAGTAGTTTTCTATGTGGAAATTTTCTAAATGTCCTTATTTACCATCTACATCTAGGCTCCTGTATTGACAGGGAATGTTGTAAAATAGCAATCATTAACTGCAACCATCATCTCAGGACTTGGATCCTTAGCAGTGGGAGTAGCCACAGCAAGGGCTTCCATTGGATCAACCCCCACCTAGTTTCTTGGGTATTCCCGGTCTAGGGTCACTGCTGATAGCTCTGGCTATCTCTCCCAAGCTCACATCCCCAACACCCTCCAGCTCCCTCGGCATTACTTTCTTAAATCACAGAGTGTCTCTCCCATCCCCCGATCCGGATCCCGGTGGTATCACGAGGAGTCAACGAGAGAAAGCTGGCCAGCGACCCCGAGGGGGCAGCAGCACCCTCAGGCTCTGTGAGCTACTGGTGGGGAACCCGGCGCTTGTCCATCCCA
>NW_010133288.1:393-1676 GCF_000699245.1 Pterocles gutturalis | reverse complement strand
CCAAGATCTTCTGCAAGCGGAAATTATAAAATATTTTGCAAGCAGAAACTGGAAATTTCTTTACAAGCAGAAATTGGAGATTTTTTGCAAGGGGAAACCAGAGATTTTTTGCAAGGGGAAACCAGAGATTTTCTGCAAGGGGAAACCCAAGATCTTCTGCAAGGGGAAACCCAAGATCTTCTGCAAGGGGAAACCCAAGATCTTCTGCAAGTGGAAATTATAAATTTTTTTGCAAGCGAAAATTTGAGATTTTTTTGCAAGCGAAAAGTTGAGATTTTTTTGCAAGCGAAAAGTTGAGATTTCCTGCAAGCACAAATTGGAGATTTTTTGCAAGCAAAAAATTTGAGATTTTTTGCAAACGGAAACGGGAGATTTTTTGCAAGGGGAAACCCGGGATCTTCTGCAAGCGGAAAATATAAATTTTTTTGCAAGCAAAAATTGAAATTTTTTTGCAGGCGAAAATTTGAGATTTTTTTTGCAGGCGAAAATTTGAGATTTTCTGCAAGGGGAAACCAGAGATTTTTTGCAAGGGGAAACCAGAGATTTTATGCAAGGGGAAACCCGAGATCTTCTGCAAGTGGAAATTATAAATTTTTTTGCAAGCAAAAATTTGAGATTTTCTGCAAGCAGAAACTGGAGATTTTCTGCAAGGGGAAACTAGAGATTTTTTTTCCAAACAGAAAAAGGAGATTTTTTTCCAAGCAGAAACCAGAGATTTTTTGCAAGAGGAAACCAGAGATTTTTTGCAAGGGGAAACCAGAGATTTCCTGCAAGCAGAAACTGGAGATTTTTTGCAAGGGGAAACCCAAGATCTTCTGCAAGCGAAAATTATAAAATATTTTGCAAGTAGAAACTGGAAATTTTTTTGCAAGCGAAAATTTGAGATTTTTTTGCAAGCGAAAATTTGAGATTTTTTTGCAAGCGAAAATTTGAGATTTTCTGCAAGGGGAAAGAACCCAAACGGCCGCCAGCAGCCCCGCCGTCACCTTCTCCCCGGTCATGGCGAAGGGCGCGTTGAACCACTGCTCGAAGGTGCTGCAGCTCTTGAAGATGGTGGGCAGGAGGAAGTTGAGCAGCGCCCAGAGCTCCGGGAGCTTGTTCTGCAGCGGGGTCCCGGTGAGCAGCAGCCGCCGCGGCGCCACGTAGTGCGTGTTCAGCACCTGCGTCAGCTTGCAGTGGTGGTTCTTCATGCGGTGGCCCTCGTCCACGATCATGTACTTCCAGCGGATCTGCGGGGAGGGGACGGGACGTCAGGGCGAGGGAGGGGGAACAGCCCACCCGCA
>NW_010133288.1:0-263 GCF_000699245.1 Pterocles gutturalis | reverse complement strand
GCCGGCCCGGGGATACCCCCCGAACCCGCCCCTGCCTGAGCGGTGAGTGGCTCCGGAGCAGGGAAGGACGCCGACGGCCAGCAGCCGGCAGCTTTGGGGAATTTCAGTGGGTTTGGAGATTTTTGGTTGTTAATAAATCAAACCGTAGGGTTTTTTTGGGGTTTTTTTTGTTTTTTTCTTTTTTTTTTTCTTTTTTCCTTTATTTCCCTTTTCTCTTTTTTCCTTTTTTTTTCATTTTTTCTTTTTTCCTTTTTTTCTTTTTT
>NW_010133287.1:0-24877 GCF_000699245.1 Pterocles gutturalis | reverse complement strand
TAATAATAATAATAATAATAATAGTAATGCAGTTTAGGAAGACAGATAATATTTCAATTTTTGCCACATATAATAATGTAATTTAGAAGGGAATGTGCAATGACCTAGCCTACCCCCAAATCCATAAGGAAACTCTTTTGTAAGTTGTAAACTTCTAATTTGCTTTGCTTGGCATAGTTAATATATATCCTATAGCGAACAGCATCCACCAGTGTATTCAGCACGAAGTGATCTTAGCTTGTGAATTCCTCCTTCATTTCAAACTGCTACAGTACATGAGAGCTCAAACGTATCTGATGATGCAAGCAGGATTTTCATGTGTTTTCAACACAGCAGAAATAATAGATGAATGAAAATATCTGCCATGCAAATTCTTTCCTAGAATGGCAAACCAGTTTGTGACCTAGTTACTAAGTAGAGGTAATCACCACAGTATTGATGATATGTGCTGTTCTGAAGCTATGATAATTAAGAATCACAATGCTTTGGGCATCCAATCAAAATTTCAAGAACTGATTAAAATTGGTGATCTTTCTATATTTTTTAATTCCTTGACAATATCACTTATTGTCATCTTAAAAAAAATCTTCAGAGTGTTTTATGTTTGTCACAAGGTCTACTTAATTAATTTTCATTACCTCTGTCTGTAAAAAGTCAGAGCCAAAAAGACCAGAGAGTTCTGTGGGCACTCATCTAAAGGGACAGTTAAATATTAAGCTAAAAATGGTCAATGTCTCAAGATATGTTTTCCTTTGACTTTGCTATCTCCATCTCAGTTTAAAATGAATGCCATTTTACAAGAGTGATTTAAGCATGAGAACAGTCTTATGTATTTTCGTATGTTGATCCGATTATAGTTAGATGTACCAGAAAAGACAGACACTCGGAAAAATACATTTACACAGTAAGTTATTCATGAAAATTTGGAAGAGGAAGTTCCTTTAATTCTCCTAGTAATGAGCAGATAATTCATGCTCAACTGTTTCTTTGATTCATATAGCCTCCTAGTGCTTAAGAAATATTCATAAGGAGATAGGGATTTTTCTCAGATTTATTCAATATCCGAATGTATTCTCCAAGTATTTTAAAAAATTATTTCCTCTTCAACTCATGTTGTTTTGTTTAGCTGTGAGATGCCAAACAGTGCTTTGGGGCCTTTGCCTACCCACTCATTAGGTGATCACCGACAAATTTCGGATTAGAGCACTGAAATTGGCTTTCAGCAAAAGTAACAGGGAAAGGGCATCAGCCAGCTGTGAGTCAGAAACAGGGACAGAAGGACTGCAAACTTCATCTAAAGAAAATTCATTCACAAACACTTGTGAACAATTATATAATTAGCCACCTTGTTCTAATCTTACCCAATTATACCATACATTAGCATAAGGCTTAAGCTATTTGCAGACTGTTCAACACTTCATGTTGTGTGTGACAGCAAACGCTCAGCTTTCAGCTCTGTAAACAAATGAGGAATATCCAGAAATATTCTATGTCCGGTCCTTAGAAAGAAAGAGTAGGTAAGAAAAAAAAAAAAAAAAAAGAAAAAATTCTGGGCTTTAAAGAGTTTCAGAGTTGTGGAGAGCATTACACATGCTAGTGTCAATGGCAGAAAAGGAAAGATAAAGCAGCTCATCTTAAGTTATTCTGCCATCCTTCTTCTCCACTTTCCATCCTTAACTTATGGCCATGTGCCTCCCCCCGCCCAACTATAAGTATAGGGTGTGGGAAAGCTAACAATTCAGAATTGAAAAGAGATTGTGACTTTGCTTGATTCACAAGTTATTTGCAGGCCTTGTCAGTGCCTCAAAACCTTTTTAATTTGACCTGTCAAGACTCTGGTTCTAGGAAAAGTTAACCCCATGTGGTAGCTGTTAGTGTGCATAGCTCCATATGCTAGGCAGAAAGACAAATTCCAGCTTCTTCTGTCTGTGAAAGGCAGGGCAGCGATTACTCCATGGGGCCAAAGTCTTTCAGAGGGCGTCTTGCTTCATGCAGTGTATGTGTGGGCACACATGTGCACACACGAGTATGTGTGTAAAAGAATCAGTCACACAGGAATTACCAGGGCTTTCCAGGCTTTATGTGTAAGTGATGTTTCTATTCAGGTATTGGGGCCTTAAGGCTTCATGACTGTTTGGAATTTTTTTTTTTTTTTTTATTTTTTAAAGCACTGTCAACCTGAGAGATAGTAGAAGTGGTAATATACTTGGGGTCCATTATTTCTCTGCTTTGTTTTTTATGGCACCATATGAAACAAAATACTTGAAGAAATTTCATAAAGGATAAAAAGCAGAGGCTCTAAGGTTCTTGAAAGGTTGTCTGAAAAAAATCCTTTATGAGGTGTTATCCAAAGTATATTGATGTTGACAGTTGCATAGTAACAATGAGGAATCGCAGCATGTTTCAGCTGTGTCCCAGGAAGACCCTTGGCTCAAGCAGTGACTCAAAGACTTTTGATGGACTACTGGTATGATGGAAATATGTGCCAAAGTGTAAGTCAGACATGAGAGCCCTGAAGACCTACATAGCTGAAAGAAAAAGAATGTTTTCCCTAAATTCAGGCCACCATGTAGTTTTAAACTATGGTTTGCAACTTGCTGGATAAATCTAGATGTGAAAACCCAGATGTAGGTATCAGTCTTTGCACCAGACTGGTACTTGGGTATTCTAGGTTTGCCTGAATCCTGTTTGGCCCATGAACTTGCTCAAAATTTTTTCCCTCATACCATCATACTCATATATGGCTTACTGGAAAAACAGCATTGGCTAACATTTTTTGTATTTTAACCCAAAAATTGTACATGAGAATTCATAAGAATGAAGGTGAGAGAACAATTCTAAAAGATAAAGCAAAAGCTTGGTTTTCAAATTGTCTTTTTTACGTATGAAACAGCACATAATGTCAAAAGCTCATTCACAGAAATTGGGTTTTTTACTAAAAAGCTGCAGAATCTTTAAAACATGGCCCTTGATTACATGATTGTCTAACACATGGGGGCTTTTAATATAAACTGGCTTCAGTGGTTTGCACTTTGGCCTTGTCTATTGGAACAACAGCATAGCACAGAAGAAACTAGAAGAAGCAGGTATTAATAATGGATGCTTTTATTATTCTAAAGCAGTTTCAACCTCATTTTTAGTTGGGCAAGTACTTACACAGGACTGAGAGGGCTTTTATAAAGAAATAAGCTACATAATTTGTTTTGCATGCTCATTTGGAGTTCTAAGAGAAACTTCTTGGGACCTGAGCTGAGAAAGTCTTCTTAAGCAAATAAAACTATAATAGTGATCTAACAAATGCCTTCAACCATCTGTGCTTTGCTGGCTTATAAAACTTCTATAAGAGTTTGTTTTGATGATGAAAGCAGCATTTTCTCATGCTTTTTATGTATGAAAATATAGACAAATGCAGGGACATTACACTGCCATTCCATAAATGAAATATTGTCAGTAACCCATTTTCTGCAGGAAACAATGCCATACTGGTGCTCCATATCCTCTCCACTGCTTATAAGCCAATAGGTTTATAAGCCTTAGGGATAAAACCAACCAAACAAACAACAAAACAAAAATCAAAAAACAGAAAAGCACAGAAAATAATCTTCTCTCTTATTCATACAGATATTTTCCTCACCTTTATTCTGTTAAAGCAAACACTATCAATAAATGTTTTGTACATCTGACGTTCATGTTTAACAAAAGCTAGAAAGAGCTCAGAGAGCCCATCTGTCATAGAACAGGAACAAATTAATATTGCGATTAATGTGAATTTCTAGAACTAAAACTTTCTCCTGAAAGGAGACAACATGTTTCTTTTAGAGAAAAAAGAGCAAGAGGGCCCTAATATTAAATCTCTTTGATGCTTTAAACATGCTAAACAGATTTAAAGCTATTTCCCTTAGTGCAAATATGAAGTGATGAAATTTTGGGTTTATTAAAATGAGTGGTAAAATTGCCATAAGAGATTTCTTATTTCCATAAAGTTTCTAGCTTAGTCATTAAGATTGAGCTTAAAAGTGTCCATACACTTGAGAACCTTTCTGCAAAATGTAAGCTTCCATTCTTTTGATTTAGAAATTCAGCTGAATACTTATAAACACAAAAGTAGCCCCTAGAGAGCTCTGTCTGAAGTGTTCTCAGGACTACACATCTTGCAAATGTGCATTAAACTTTTGAAGCTGGCATATCTTTGTAGGGCTGTTCAATGCAAGTACTGGGTGTTCAAAGAGCTGGGAAATCTGTGCATTTATCTGTCTTTTAGTGTTTTGTTCAGGATTTCAATAACATTTTGAGAAATCAAATTTACAGTGCCATGTATTCTTTTATAAAATTAGAATGTTTAATTCCTAAGTCTTTTGCTTACCGTGCAAAGATGTTGAAATTATGGGATAATTGTCTATCGACTTTTTAATAGGTACGACAAAAATCAGACAATTTCTGCCTTCATCAAGTGTGCTGATGTTAGAGTTTTGGCTGAACCACTTTTTGCCCATTTTTAAGTCTCCTCTATGATAATTTATCTCTCTTATTGTTGGTTTCCTAGTTTTCTGAAAAGGAAGGCAAGAAAACCAGAGAAAGATATGCAAACATAAGGGCAAATGAGAGGTAAAATTGTAGTGAAGTCCCCATAGCATCTTCATTTACTCCATGAATGGATTTAGATCAGGTAATGTGGGAGAAGCAGGGAGGGTGAATGAGAGGAATAACAACTGAGAACTGTTCTCATGTATATGTTTTATTTTTAAAGGCTGAAGTTAGATGTGCTATCCAGAGCCTGCTTAACAATTGACCATATCTTCCTGCTCATTATCAATTATTCTTCCTCTTTCTAGTTCTAGCAGTTTTATATCATTCCAAGTTTTTTTTGGGGGGGGAAAAAAAAAAGCACTACTGTTAAAAGTTTTTAAAAGACTGGAGTAGAAGGACGTAGGCTGGGAACATATTCCAAATATTGCAATACCAGCAAATTTAAGCAGATTTTAACAGAGCATTGGAAGGGGATTGCTGAATTTGGAGAGGAATGGTGACCCCCGCAGTGACACTGAATGCAACCAGAACAGCCCATTTGACTGGAGCCTTGTACACAGCATTGCTTTTCTTTTGCTAGGAAAACTTCCAAAAATTCAGTCATCTTTGAAGAGCAGAAACTAGATTTGAGTATCAAAGGAAAGAGTATGAAGCCTTGCAGAGCTTTTGCAGTCTCATAGAAAAGATTAAAAAATGGTCTACAAGAGACATCTAGAGATGCAGATGAGAATCAGCTAGGTTTTGCTACAATAATTGAGGTAAGCAAATCTACAGAAACATGTTCAGAAGCCATCTTTTCACAGATATTACAGCTGTAAACCACTTACTACAAAAAGTTCAGGTTCTTGCTGCTGATTGTTGTCTTTGAAAGCTTTCAGTGTCTTAGCAGTATTGGTTTGGGACTGTTAGGTTTTGTCTGTATGGGAAGTTACTGCAAGGTAAACATAAAGATGTGATGCTGTAGTACAGTGGACTTTTCTGCATTAATTTTCTTTAGTTGCCTGTGGGCAAAAAGCACAAGGTAACCAATTCCACGTCCAGTACTAGCCCATGAGGAGTAGCTGTTGCATGTTGAATGCACATAACAGCCTTCTTCTCTACACTAATGCCCACATCTGTGTTACTTTGTGTAATTTAAACCATTCTTGTGGCCCTAGTGTTAGCCCAATTTTCTGTTGGTGCTATGAAACAGCAAATAGCGATGTATTTAGTAACTCAGCCCCCTCTACCAACACCACTACAACAGAAAACTTAATTTAGATTTTGGATAGCTTAATTCTTATTTTCTCCATGCTACATTATCCATTCTTTACACTTGCTCATCCTGTTCACTGTAGGGTAGTCAGAGCAGATTATGGGATGTGTCATGGTTCCCAGAAGTACTCTTTGCAAAAGGCAATTCTTCCCAAAACAACACTACAACATCAGGCAATGGGTACATTCTGAAATCACTCCCAGATACATGCCTTGTTGGAAACCTTCCTTGGATATTGATTTTTTCAAATACGCCAAAGCTTAAAGCTTTTATCTCCTCAAATATCTTTGAGTTCCATGTCACCTGAAGAGTATGCAGGTAAGGGAACACACACAAATACAAACACACACCCATCCATTTTTCAGCCAGTGTGTTGGGACCACCAGAGGATGAAAGACACTCAAAAGCAAAGACAATTTGACCCTTTTTCTGGTCTCCCTCTACTCTGCCCTGTTTTTTAATTCAAGGTCAAGGGACTTCTGCCACCTCTCAAAACAAACACAAAACCAAAACACATGCTTCTTGCCTCTGTGGCAGCACTGTTTCTCTTTCATAGCAAATAAAACAAACAAACAAAAAAAAAAGTTTGTTGCTGTAGCAAGGATTCTTTAACCTGAAAACATTGTGAAGGAATGACCTGGATTATATTTAAGATAGGATGAAGAAACATAAAAGCTAGAAACTTTTATGCTTAGAGCCATAAATCAGCTACTGTTTTACTTAACTAAGCAGTTCCTTACATCTCAAGAAGTTATCCTATAATTTTCCATTACACCCTTTTCTCGCACATTTTGTAGAAGTTGGTCACCTTCAAAGACAGAATATTGGACAAGATAAATATTGGACAAGATGTGTGGTGCTTCTGCTTTGGCACAGTAGATCCAGTGCTCAAATTCAAGGCGACTTATGGCACAGCTGTTGTCCTTCGGTCCTGTAGCCTGTCATCCTCCGGTAAGGTATGGTGGAGTGACAAGTCACCTAGATGCATTTAATGTGAAATGAAATATGTTGCTTTTTTTTGCTTCTGTTTATTAATTTTTTATTTTAATGGCATGTCATCTTAAAATATATGCTTGAAAAGACTTTTGAACTAGGGAGCGTATTAGTCTACAGGTCCCTTTATTATTTATTTATGCTTTCTTCCCAC
The DNA here is from genome assembly GCF_000699245.1 of Pterocles gutturalis. Classification (NCBI taxonomy): domain Eukaryota; kingdom Metazoa; phylum Chordata; class Aves; order Pterocliformes; family Pteroclidae; genus Pterocles; species Pterocles gutturalis. The sequence continues at coordinate 17,948 of NW_010133287.1, read as the reverse complement.
ACTGTCATGCTACCAAAATTGTAGCAGAGATTCTGATTTCTAGGAGAGGTAGGTGGTGTTGCAGTGCAGAGTGAATAAAATAACCAGTAATATCAGATATTATTATCTTTTTTTTGGTGTGTTTCCTACAGTTTTTTTGAAGACACACACATATATACATATATAGTCTGGCCCACAGTGTGTTTCCATATTTGCACAGGAAAATACTAAAAGTTCTGATAAACCCTTTCCTGTTTTGACCTTCCAGATCTCCACGGATTCAATGGACCTTTTTGCATCTTGACCTGTAGCAGATACGGCCTGTTATGATAAATCATGGAAAGCTGTTTTTAAATACCAAGGCCATGTAGTTTTCCATACATTTGATACTAAGGACTTGATGTTCTTAGCCTTCTGCATATATATCCTTCATCCCTATGTCACTGCATACAAGCTGAGAATTTGAGTTGGAAGCTAAGTAACACACCTCTTTGCCTAACCACCTGTAAAGGCAGAATTCCTTACAGGACATGCAAACTTGTAACTAGGTGTGAATGTCTGACCTAAATGCTAGACATAGAAGAAGATTCAGCTTCTAATACTTGTGTGGTGAACTGTTACATCTTTCTCAGGAAAACTTGAATTATGACAGAGAAGTTACATTGAGATCAACGTGAATTTTTTGCTTTCATGAAGAGTAGATATTGATGGCTACTAGTGATAAACTTGGCTAAAAATCATGCCTGAGCTGTACATCCACAATGACTGAATGATTAGGAAAGGAGCTAGTAAAAAAGGCGGGTGTATCTGCCACTTTATATCAACTCCTTGAAAAGAATTCTAGCTGCAAGAGTGAGCCTATGCAATTCAAGATATGAGACTGATGAGACCTACATAAATAAATAGGGTGAGATACTTGCTGTTGGTTATTTTGAAATTAGTTGTGTATGAGATACAGTAAGTAACTCATTCTCATTAATAAGAATTTGGTTTTAAATAGTTTGGTTTAAAACATATTCTTAGGAGTTGCTATTTTCTGTAAAGTCTATAAGTCTTTTCCATGAGAATTGAGCTCAGTTCCAGTTTCAGTAGAAATGGACATACTTAGGACTAATAACTGCACTCATATTAATGTCAATAGCAGTTGTGCATGAGAATTCAAGGACAGACTCTTTTTCCTTAGGGTATGTTCTACTTTGATGTTCCTAGAGTCTAAAACCCTTTAAAGTTAATGGGAGTGACATGCTATAGTATGCATCAAGGAAAAATATATACTCCACAGTTAAATATAACAACATCCCTCTTCATAGCCCAGTACTGGGCACTGTGTTCATGTTGCTAAAAAACATAACTTGAATGAGGCTCTGAACTAGCGATTTGTGTAGTTATTTGCATCTGTCAGTGTAAACAGAAACAGATATATTGAGTTTGTCATGGCAATTGGTAGACTAACAAGTTCTTACTATGCCATGACAAATCTTTAGCTTGGCAAATCAGCAGCTCTGCAGCCTGCAACTGCCAGGTCCCTACCAGAGTCCTGTCTGAGACAGAGACTAAAATAGCAAGTACTTACCTGCTGCAAATGATTCCCTCACGATTCTGGAGAAATGTGTGCGCTTAGGACTCCTCTTGCTACTATACAGTGAGTACTTACCTGCTGCAAATGATTCCCTCATGATTCTGGAGAAATGTGTGTGCTTAGGACTCCTCTCGCTACTATACAGTCTGCAGACAAGAATAGATTTTCTAATTTTATATCATTACATATGTCCCTGGAATAGAATTTCTTTGTAATTTTCCATCATTCCTTTTAGCACTGTATGAGCATGCATGTGTGTGTTTATGCACATTTCTCAATGAGTTCAAATGCCTTTGACAAACCTCTTTGCCTGGCTGTGAGACCATCTAGTCCTTAACCTTATTACTTATGAAGCTTGCCACCTATCTTCTTCAAGCTGTACAAGCACTTTGGTTTGGTGTGAGTGTTCGTTTTGTTATGAGACAAATCAATAACTATATAATAACATACGAGGCAGTGCCCCAGAAATGGGAATACATTTACCCTTGAGTATATAGTAACACTTTATCTGCTTGCTCTGAATGACACCTTTTGTATGCAACACATTTTATATTGATGAAGCAATGCCACAGCAGCTTCCTGCATCTGCTCTCTCTGCTGCCTGAAAGTGGCGGCAATTATTATCATGATAGCTAATCAACAAAAATAGCTGCCAGACACTATGTAGTGGCCTCAAATTTCTCTACTCCAGAAACCGAGGACATGAAAGAGAAAACTAGTGCACAACATGTTCACTGATTGCAATACGTTCATTCTTATCTCTTACGCATTTTGTGTTGAAATCCAGCAGCATTGTTCCACTGAAGTTTGAGCCATGATAGTGAACAAGAACCTGTTCTACAGTACTTGTTAAAAGGAGAATTAAACTAAGCTTGTGGATACCACTAACTTGTTATCATCTTCCTCGAAAATATCCATCTTGCACTGTAGTTGTAAACAAGTGTATGCATGCTATCTGCTACAAATGGTCATAAAGCTATTGTTTTAGTTGAGTAAGCTTTATATTTTAAACAGTATTGCCATCTTGTGGTTCTGACAAGTTTTATAATTTGTTTCTTTTTGCAGCCCTTTTTTTTCTTTATTGTGTTGGCAAGAATTCCTGAAATGCCATGGTACATACAATGGAATTGGTATTTCCTCAGTTGCAAAACATTCACAGGAAAAAAAAAAAAATAAAGCCTATATCTGAATGTAACAAACTATTTTATCAGTCTTTCAACAAGATAATTTTATCTCCTTCCACTGAAAGGGAGTAGATAGTTAAGGTTTTTATTAGAAGGATCATTGTGAGACACCTGAGCTGCCTTATTATTGCCCAATTTTGATACGGAGTTTGATCCAGACACATATCCTTCAGCAGTGTCAGGAATCTTCATCTGTGGCTTCTGGACCACTGATAGTCCACAAGGTCATTCACAGTCCAAAAAGAGACCTGTACTATCTTAAGAGTACTTTTATTTCAGACATTAATGACAAGGGCTCAGAAAAATGTTCTGAATTCACAGTTGCAGAAGTCCTATCTTTTTTTCCCTCAAAAAAAAAAAAAAAAAACCCCACCCACCCGTTTTCTGTGTTTGCACGGTGACCATGTTGCAAGGGACCAAGCTCTGATTCACTTGTGGACAATGTTAACCAATAATAACGTACCACAGTCACTGACCTCAGAGGATGCACCGTCAGAGTTCAAGACATGCAGCCCATTTGACAATGGACGGGACTGCTCAGTACTTCAAAGAGGAAATGTAATTAGTTCTTGGTCCAGAAGACTGGAGATACAATGCCTTTGTCATGTTTGGTGACAGGAAAGGCTCAAGCCATTTTACCACACCAGTCATTTATTAGTTAATTCGAGAGCCTTGCCTTGTCAGGTGAGTTGCTGAACACCTGCTGTTAAACCGCCCCACTGAAAGAGGCTGTGACTTCTGCTGGAGCTTAAAGAGACAGGATTTTTTTTCTCTCTCATTACTGTGAAAAAAAGTCAAGCTGCTTATTGTCTGCTCAGACTTTTATAGAAAATAGCACATCTCACATGAGAACTACTTATATTCTTGGTATTAAGTCTTCTGGTAAGCCCAAGAGAGTGCCACCCATCACACTCGGAGACAGGACTTTCCATATCTGAAGCCAAGGTCCTGTAAAAAAAGCAATGGTTTTCCCGGGGCTTTGTTCTTTCCCACTCATCTTGGAATTGTTCTACTTGAAAAAAAAGTACTTTTAAATATTCTGAATTTGAGGTCCTGTAGAAATCTGCCAAGCACTGAGCAGGTACTTCTGAAAATCCCACTTATGTAAAACACTATAGTGTACATGAACCTATGAACCTGCTGTTCTGCTTTCAGGACGCTGCTTCAGGTTGAGACTATGAACAAGGATTTCCTGTTTTCCAGGTAAATTCCAGGGACACTACATTGTCAGGGAGGGAAGTTTATTGTCAAAGAGCTTTTCTTGATAAACCATGGATTCCTGACAAACTGTCTCCATATTAAAGCTTATCAAAGCTGTACATGTCTGTGAAGTATTTTGCTTTTGATGAGTCCACGTCTTTTCATTAAAAATCCCCATAGCCTCTAATAGAAATTAGACAGTCCACGACTCACAGTATGATGTGTGAAGAGATATGTGTATTTGGCCTCTGTGCATTTCACAAGATTAGACTCTAAAAGTCTATTCTGAATATTTTGTATTGCCAATAAAAGACAACACACGTCCCCTATCTCCCCCACAAGCACCAGGAGTTTACAACAAGTGCAGCCACACAGTGGTGCCTTCTCAGGCTGTACTGCAAATCCTACACCATACAGATAGTCACTTTACTCTCACCATGTTGATTTTTGGTCAGGCTGGTCCAAGTTGAAGTATTCTGTTTTAACTTTCCTGGCAATAAATCTAAAAAGACAAGTTTGTGGAAGTAGTATCTTCAGACTGGAAAGTCCTAAAATGAGTAGCCTTCTAATGGAAGTAAGCTAAACACAAGCAACAGGATCTGTATTTACACGAGTTTCAGGGCTGAGTTATAATACTCACTGACATCCATTTTTTGTGCATGTTTTTGGACATGGTTCCTATTTTTACCCTTACGATGACCAGCCTATCCTGAAAATATAATTTTGATCAGTAAGAAGCTTTCTTACTGTAATAAACCCTAAAGCAAATATATGAAAATAAATGGAGATTTTAACAATATTTATGTCTTCTGATGGATACAAACAAAAGACATAATTATTTCACTATAGTGATACTAGAAAATGAGAGTTATCATGGTTCAGGTTTCAGAACACACTACATGTGACATACTGCACATCCTTTACACCTAGAATCCAGATTGGGGAGTTAAAGGAGGAGGATTATGTTTATTTATGCATGGATGTAGTGAACATCTGCCAAAATCTATCTAGTTATTTTAATTCTCTATTTCAACAAAGATGACCATCTGCTCTGTCATCAGCAAAGATCTTGTTCTAAAAGCTAAATCAAAAAATCACCTGCCTTGTGCACCTTGTTCTCACTTATCACAAACAAAATTTTAATGATATCCATCTGTAGGTGTGATGGTGACCTGAAGCAGGTACATGCTCACTGAGTCAAAATTAGCAGCTGGAGTTGTAGTAAGCAGAATGACAATTAAAATGTTTAGACTCTATCAATAACTACAAGGCATAAAATTAGGTGTACTGCTTAAAACTTTCACTCTGTATAATTGTAATACAGAATCTTCAGATACCTACAAAAGCCAGTGACCCAGAAATTAAAATTAATAAATTTTCCTGAAGGTGATTCTAAAGTCTGCAATTAAACTGTTGAACTTGTATTCTCTTTATATTTCAGGGTACATATTTAATAACACAGAAAGATTCACTGCATAAATATAAAATATAATATGATAATACGACAAATTGCCAAATTAGTGTTTAATATGAGAAACTAAGTTTTGTAATATTCTGATTCTTTATATATTTGCTCAAACTACAAAATAGTAAATTCCAGTTTTTTTGCTTTTTTTTCTTGTTTTCCACCCTGCCAAAATGAGAGAAAATAAGAGGTAGGTTTTAGAACCTTTACATGACTTCAGTGCTCACTAACAGAAAAGAAAAATGTTAGAGAAGAGGATCTTGTCATATCATTTGAGTTAGTTAATGGGCTTTTCTATTGCTTGCACAGCTGTCTCTGACCTTGAAGAATTTTATTGTTTTAGTTTTAACAAGAAGATAGAAGTTTTGCAGGACCATAAAGACTTCAATAAAGTCTTAGTTTCTCATGGAAGGAAATCTGCCAGAGCCAATAATCGTTAGGGACTGACCCCCCCAGCTCAGGCTGCCAGAGAAGCTGTGCTAGCAGGAAACCCCATGTGTTACTGCAGCCCAGGCCAGCTGAACCTGGGCCTCGAGACTGCTGCCAACACTACAATGTTTTGTTACCGTTGTCAAAACCCAAAGTTTTCTCTAATTGAGGCTGCAGATAACAGTATATTGTTGATGCTTAGCATTTAGCAAAAAAAAGGCAGCATTTTTTGCTGTGTGCTTATTTGCAATTCACTAGAACTGTTTCGTCTAGCATTGGAGTGAGCTTGTGTCTGTGCGCTAAGTATAGTACTATCAGCAAAAATTACATGACTTCTTCACTCTTTCTCAATACCAATTAGTGTTTATTTCCCAGAACAGTCCAATTTAGGTTAAGCTAAACTATTACATTATTCGTACTTGCTTTATCCTGATGATCATGATCCAGCTTCTTTAATTAGGCACATCAGCATGTCTATGTAAGATTGCTGTTTTGCAGACAGTCTTAAAATTTTTTTTTGATGGAGACTCAGTAGCCTTACTGACAAATCACATTGTGTTCCAAGAAGCACATAGCTATTAGGCCTTATCTCTGAGTTACATGTGATCTTTTTGAAATATTTTTTAATTGAACAATCATAGGATTGCATTCAAGGAGTAGAGATTTTTTTGAAATCACAAAAAAAAAATTGTAGCTATGCTTTACTACATGCAAACTTGGGCTGTAGATTAGTAGAGGTAACAGACTAAAGTATGATATTTACTCATGATGAAAGCAAATTTCTCTCATATGAATTTACCATGTCCCTTTCAAAATACTCCCCACCACAGCACATTCACCAGGTCCACCCACAGGACTGCACATCACAGCCAGGCCACATGGGGCCCATCCTGCAGCACCTGCACCAGGCAGGAGGGCAGGGCTGGCCAGGAGAGCAGCCGCAGCCCCCATCACAGGCAGTGTGGCCAGGCAGGTCTTTGGTGAGGCGGCCAGGATGCGGCCAAGGCAGGCAGAGGAGCTGGCCAGTTGAGGTGAGGCTCGTGAGGTTCATGGCAGGCCAGGAGCACGGCTAGGACACAGCTCAGGCAGGGAGCGAGCTTCAGGGCATCCCCACCTGCTCCAGCGTGGGGTACTCCGCATGCTGCAGGGCAGATGTCCGCTCCACCATGGTCCTCTCCACAGGCTGCAGGGCGGATGTCCCCTCCACCACGGTCCTCTCCACAGGCTGCAGGGCAGATGTCCGCTCCACCATGGTCCTCTCCACAGGCTGCAGGGCGGATGTCCCCTCCACCACGGTCCTCTCCACAGGCTGCAGGGCAGATGTCCGCTCCACCATGGTTCTCTCCACAGGCTGCAGGGCGGATGTCCGCTCCACCATGGTTCTCTCTGCAGGCTGCAGAGGAATCTCTGGTGCTTGGAGCACCTCCTCCTCCCATTCCTTCTTTATCTCTGACCTTGGTGGTCGCAGGGTTGTTCCTCACACTTTTTTACTCACTCAGCCTGTACAGCATTTTTGTCCTTTTTAAAATACGCTCCCACAGAGGCACCACCAGCCTCCACCGCTTGGCTGAGCTGCTCCTTGCCACGAGGCTGTTGTGGAGCCGGCTGGCATGCTCGGCCCGGGGCTGCCTCTGCCCTCGTCTCACAGGGGCCGCCTCTGCAGGGCCCCGCTGCCAGTGCCTCCCCACAGACACTCGATAGAGTCCTTTTAAGTGATATACCCTAAAATACACAGTCTAAGGCATTGCTTTCCAGCCCATGATAACAACATCTGTGCTTCAGTATTCAGGTTTGTCACGGTAGTGACCGGCTTCAGAGACTCCAGCATTTAGCTTCAGAGTTTCAGGCCTTCCACATTTTCAAACACAGAATAGGGATGAAAATGGATGCGAAATAAATACAGATGTTGACTGACTGTCATCAGGAGCTGTTGCAGGGCCAGTTACTCACGCGGGGTTGACCTGGTGAGACCCAATGCACAGGACCCATTGAGCTGCTTCCGACCGGAGTCCATGGTGAGCTGCAGATGATGAGAGACCATCCACCTCGTCCAAAACAGGAGGAGACAGAAATCTTAGATTTTTTTTTTTCAGGTAGTGTTTCAATAATCAGTTTTTCTCTTAAGTTTTCTAGAGACTGGAGCCACGGCCAAGTGACAAGGCAGTTCCAGTGTCCCAGGTCTGTGCACGCTCCCTGGGGCACAAGCTCTGTCACAGCAGCACAGGTGTCCCCAGGGCTCAGCCTGACCTCCTCAGCCTCTTGCCAAGTCACTGCAGTTAACTGCTCAGCCCGATAATACTGGGGAAAAAAAAGGCCTCTGATATTTAATGTATAATTGACGCAATTTTTTCTCCATATATCAGATGTTCAAATAGATGATATTAGCATGTTATCTCTGAACAAAGCATTTTCCTCTGCACTAAAGTTGTCCAGGTAACGGTAAAAACTAATTTTGAAGGTTGATATTAAGTATAATTGAATGCATTCAGGGTACAACCGCAAATCTCTTGAAGCTGTCATAAACCATGCAAAACTACTTCCTTGGTGACAGTTTGTTGAGCATAAAACTGGAATTTGAAGAGCCTAAGCTATTTATTTCAATTCATTGAGCTAGTCCGCAAACCTTACAATTCTGTTTTATTCCATAGAAATGCAGTCTCCTGAACATGCAGATGATGCCATTTATATTATAAATACAGATACAGCACTGCCTTTGTGTCTATGTGTGTGTATATAAAATATGTATATATCAGTAGCTAAAGTAAGAATATATTTATTTTGCACAATTTAAATACTTTCAAAATTAGAGAGCAGCAGCTCATACACTCTCTGGTTTTGTGCATGTTGTATCTAAAGTAAATAGCAGCATGGTTTAAAATAGCAAAATGTGACCATGACCTCAATGGCAGCATGGACAGCTTCTCTAGAATCTCCAGGTATTTCTCTAAGAAAATTTGTTCTACATATTAAAAGTTTGGGAATTCCTCAGATTTGCTGTTGCAAGCATTTGTGGAGCTGTGTAGTACGTCTCCAAGCTAAAAACAAGCAAAAGATGCCATGAATATAAGCAGTATCTTTTTTTCTCTGTTGTAGCACTGAGAAAATTCAGTTCATGTTTGAGATACTGTAGATTAGAAATCCCATGCAGATTTAATTTAATGTGATCACTGTCATTATAGCAATAATTAAACATAGTTGTCAACAAAATAGTTTTCTAATGACATGTCACAAGGAATTTTTTTTATGGCTTGTTTTTTGAGAGCAGAATGCCTATCATTTTCAAGAATGATAGAAAAACGCATGGAATCATAGACTGATGAGGTGTTGCCAAGGTGCTCTACAGCAGTACGTTCCTAAAACTCCAAGGTAATTTTAACTAGTAGTAGCACAAATGTTTTTTGAACAGCTGAACAATATTATTGTGAGTCTGCAAATACTAATTGGTGGTAATTTTGGTCACATATAAACTAAATGAGTAGGGTTTCCTAGGAATTGCTTAGGGACAAAATTTTTCACCTAGCTCATTTATAAAACATAATTGTAAAATAACAGATTTATTATCCATTTTCTGGTCTGCAAAGATGCTAATGAAATATCTTTATTTTCAACCAGAAGACAGCTTTTTGACAACAGAAGAACTGAGCTGTAGATTTCCTTGAAATTTTTTCATTAGATCTACTCTAAATCTGGCTTGAAAATATGCATGTCATTGCACAACACTTAAAGCATAATAAGGCAAGGTGTTTTGAAGCATTGTTAAGAATGTAGGATCAAGAACATGAGGTGGTATATATAATTAATTAAGTAGTCAAAAATCAATAAATTCATGAGAATAGACCATTGTGACAAAATAACTGTCTTACCCTCGTAAGATTAATTTCTTGACATTGAGTTGATCTTTTGTTTTTATTGCTGTCTTTGGTGTTTAGATTGCAGCTTTATCCATCACTGTGATCAACTTACTGAACATTTATTCCCTAAAAATAAAGCATATTTTGTTGAAATGGGTATGGCTAATATCTTGCCATTGAGGATATAAAATATTTTGCATTATTTGTCATTCCATTTTAAAACAGGGTACACACACAGTTGAAAACCTTTCCATCAAATATCTCCTCTTCCACATATTTCGTGAGAGCAGTGGGTTCAGTATAAGAAAGGAAAATTAATACAATAACATTAATGTTATCTTACACTTGTAGTTCTTCTCAATTTTCAAAAGGGAATGTGTGAATCAGGCCTCCAACATTGTTTGTTCTCAAGTATACAGTCTAGGCGTGACCCACACTGTCTGTTTTAAGTGCTCAAAATAGATGTTACAGCATCTAAAAAACCAGTAGATGACATCTGACAAAAAGACTTATGTGGGCCAGAAAACCACAGACTAAATGTAGCTACAATTCAGCCACCAAGATGGACTGAAAGCAGACTGGTTTATGTTCCTGTCCTCCATCTTGAGCTTAGATTCATTCAACCTGAGGTCCTCTTCTGAATGGAGGATATACCAGCGGAGTTACTATGTCTTTGATACATGAGATGAGTGATTAGAGGATCCATCAAGGAAGTTCTGTGTGTGTGTGTGTTGTGGGGTGGGGGTGGGGTAGCGCTGTCTAAGGCTTATTTCAGACTTGGAGGGGTGTCAGTGCTCCTGTATCTTAAGACATTGTTCTACTAGGCTGCAGGTCAACTGGGAGGAGCAGGAAAGGTGTCCTTTATCTTTTGTTGAAACTTCCACTGCCTGTCCAAAGTTCAGCAACAGAGAGAGAGTCTAAGCAAGAGACTGTGTGCCTAAATGAGCTAAAGAGCAGTTTCCTTTAAGAAGAAGAATGCCAGGACTCTGGCTTCACTTGGGGAATTCCCTTGGAAATAAGTCTTTAATTTGTCAGACTCTAGATCAGGCAGGTTCAGGCTGTTTATGCCTCAGTTACCCTTCTGTAACACAAATCCTTCCCCAACACAAGTCTCCATGATGATAAATTAATTTATATTTTTCAGATATTTATGTATTAGGAGGAGAAGGAAAGGATGAGACATAAATACAAAAACAAATAGGAGTAGCCTTTTCCCGCTCTCAGCCTTAAACTGAACTCCATTTAGGACAAGTATTACTTTAATTAAAGTAATTATTTCATTCCGTATGTGACTGCCTTGTAATCAGACACCAAACAGACCTGTCAGCTCTCATGCTTTCTTTGCAAGACTTTTCCACACGTGCTATTCCCCAACCACAGTATCATCATTATAAGCACTTGTAAAGCAACAACATGGCTCCAGGCTGCACACCAGCATGAGCCACGATGCTGCTTAGTGCTACAGTAGTGGTGGTGTCCCCTGGAGTGATCTCTGAACTCAAAAGCATCCTGCAGCACAGTCTATGGCTCCTGACTCCTCTCACGATACCATAGGTTCATCAGCAGATCCTTAAATGCCTGCCATCAGAATATACAGAAGGTGAGAAAAAAAAAAAATCATATTTCTAGTCTTTTTTCCTTCTTCCAAATCTGAAGTCACCTCCTGCTACAGTAATTATTTCAAGTAGCCATACAGAAACAGAGTGTATACCTGCAAAATAGTGAAGGGAGAAGGACAGAAATCAGGTTGGTTTAAAGGACCCATAAATGCAAGTTGGAAAAAGAACTGCATTTCTGTCATTTTTGAGGAATGGCAGAGGGAGCAGGGAGAGTTCAGACTGCAGGGATTTTACTGTGTAAAGAGTATTGAGCTTAAGGAAAAACTTCTCCACTTATACACTCATTTGTTAGGATAAGGGTGAATTAAAATTGCATCTTGCTGCAAAATCATACAAGCATCTTAAAAGTTGAGTTTAGAACTCAATATAAAAATAAGACTCACTCATAATTTCAAACAGTTTAAGGGAAATATGCATAAACCAAAAATATTACTGTATCTGATCATTCTTGTCTCAGTGCTATTTTTTTTTTTTTTTCATACTGATGTCTACTTGGTCTCAGTGAAAATTCTGGATGCACAAGAAGTATGAAACTGGACCATTGATTATCTGGAAATAAAACCTCATTTGCTAATTCAAATTGCTAAACAGTTATGGCAGAAATTGAACATAATAGTATCTGTAAATATTTCATATAATTTCCAGCTAAGTGCCTAAAGGATACTGCAGGCTTAAGGAATGAAAAAAATATACGTGTAGATGTGTGTATATATAAGTGTGTGTATGGATAACACACACACACACACATATATATACAGACATACATATGCCTATACGCTACTTGAGTCTACATTAGTCAGACCAGTTGTTTTCTTTTCAGGGTAGACAAATACATTGAAACAATGTTACACCCGCAATGACTACAGATTAACTAACAAAGTTTATTTAAGTTTATAAGTATGAGATCATGTGAGGCCAAAAATCCACCGAATCACACAGGATTAGAAAAATTATGTTACCAGATATTTGTGTCTACCTAGATAAAAACAAAGAGGAGAAAAATGAAAGTGGCTTTCATTTTGTGACAGTGGACTTAATTCTAATTAATCTACACACCACAGACATATCCTGACATTCAGCATACACTTAGTTTCTTGGTTACCGACAGGAAATATTGCCAGGGGAAAGACAAGGTGTCATTTAAGGTGATTAAAGATTATAATACATAAATGTAAATTTTAGCTTACTGCTAAAAAGAAATCTGCCCATAAAGTCCATTAGGCAGTAGAGTAGCTTTTCAAAAGAAGTCACTGATGCATCAACAAAGCTATGTTCAAAGCAGACCAGATAAAACACTTAAGATATAAGTGGAGAGGATCATCTTGTAACTATAGTGCAACTGAAATGACCCCCATGGTCTTATCCAGCTTTCTGATCTCCAAGTGTGTGATAAACAGAACATGGCATTTGAGTGTGAAGATGGAATGACCAGAAAGCCACCCATGACACTGCATTAATATTTTTCCAAAGTCAGCAGACACGGAAAGAGCAATTGTATTGCATCCATGACAAATGGGAAGACAGTAGTAGTAATTCAGGGCTGGGTTATGTAATGTTTCCTTCTTCTAGAAAAACACAGCCCTCCACAGTGAAGTTACAGTACTTCTCCAGTTTGTCAGCTTTGTAAATAAGCTGCAGACTTGTTGAGACAAACCTGCTCCGATTTCATAAGGTGAGAAAATGTTTTGACTAGTTGTACAATGACTTTATGACACTCACACTGTACCGCATGGCAATATCAGCACAGATAATACGTGTCTTTCATCATGAAGAGGAGTAGAAGGCATTTTCCCACAATGTAGAAAAAATCAGGAAAGTGATGTTTATTGCCGCTATTTGTCTTTTGGTTTTTGCATATGTAGAGCCTTGTTGTGGTTTGTGTGGTGGGTTTGCTTTCCTAGCAGAGAGGGGACACAGTAATGGCTCCTGTAAGTAGCTGCTAAAGGTTTTCCCCTGACTCCAAATCTGCCGGTAGCAAGGGAGGGGCTGCAGTGGTGGCTCCTGGAAGTGACTGCTAAGGGTTCACCCCCACCCCAGGGTCCAAGATTTTAGTAACCGGGGAGTGGGGGAAGGAGTACCACCGATCTAGCCCCTGTGAGAAACTGCGGGAAGTTTCCCCAGCTTCAGGCTGGACCCAACCCTGACTGTGACCCTGCGTGGGAAGGACTCACGTTGGAACAGCTTGTGAAGGACTCTGCCATGAGAAGGGACTCCACGCTGGAGCTGGGAGAGACTGTGAGGAGCCCTCCTCTGAGGAGGAAGGAGCGGCAGACTGACCGCAACCCCCATTCCCTGTCCCCCCTGTGCCACTGGGGCGGTAAAGGTACAGAAACCAGGAACAAAGCCTTTGGGCCTGGGAAGAAGGCAGGGGTGGGGGAGAAGTGCCTTTCTAAGATGCAGTTCTCATTATCTTGCATTGCTTTTGCTTGTAAATAGTTAATAAATTCAGTTGGGTTTTGTTTGTTTGTTTTCCCAAGTCCTGTCGGTTTCTTGCCCGTGACCCTAAGTGGTGAGTGAAACCCTCCCTGTCCTGCCTCAGCCCACGAGGTATTTTTTTAAACAATAGGCTGTCTAGTGGCTTTCTTTTAAACTAGGACCAGCTTCTTATGCAGAACTGCCATGTTCATTTCCCTTGGCAAGGGACAGAGTACTTACCTGGAGGCCACAACTTAATCTATAATGTCAAGGTGGGCGATGAATTTTGCAGCTATCATATGTAAAGATGGATAACTTAAAAAAAAAATCTGTAGAAGCAGATATTGAAATGGATTACAAAGAAAAGTAGAAAACTAGATCCAAATCCACTGCTCAAATTTTTCTGACACATTTCCTTTTGTTTTGTATCATTTGAGGTCTCCTGTCAAGAGGTTTTAACATCCCATTCCTCTTACACATAATACAATCTTGACACCAAAATGTGGCAGTATGTTTGTCAGCTCAAGGTCATTACTTTTATTTCTATAGAGTAAATAGACAATTTGCTACAGGTTACAGCATCATAAAGTTCTCTCACAGCTGTTCGAAGACACAACTTCTTTTCCCAGTTAAAGCACGGATGTCCTATCTATAACACATAAACAGGGTGCTTGCTGATCCATTTGCTTTAGTTCTATCTTTTTGCTCTTTCAATCACCTGCAATTCCTGCCAATGGATACACAGTTTGGTGCTCTAGACAAGTCATCCAGGAGGAGTTTGCCAATTCTCTGTTTCTGTTCTGTCTTGTTACCTATCATTTGTGTTTATTTATCTTGTCAATATCATATTTGTCAACGTTGGTATTCATTATGACTTACCACCTATCAAATTGTTCAGCCATGCTGTCTTTCCACCACTGACTACTCTGTGCTCTCACTACTGTGTGTGTCAGCTGTCCATCGCTAACTGCACTGTCTAGTAATGGATAGATCCAAGGAGTACTTGTACAAAGGCAGAAATGTGCACAGAACCCAGATCTAGAAAACTAGTTTGTATTCCGTATGTGTTACTAGCTTTTATGGCCTTAGTTACTGCTATTCCCCACTATCTGTCCTGATAGGGTTCAGAGGAACTTGAGTTGCAGTGAGATTAGTTCACGGAAATCCACATTCACTCTTTGCCAGTTTAGCCATCCTAGGGTCTATCTCAACAGGAAGGTTCTGATGTGTTATTGATCCCTCTATTATCTTGTTGCAGATTCACAGGAAGATAATGGCCATGCAATTTTCAACCAGACCATGCAAAGTATATATGTTTAAATACAATTAGAATGGTGGTTGCAAATGCTGAAAAGCAGGAGAGGAAAAGAACAATGTATTCAGATGTCCACAGAGAGGTGTGGATATATATTTGTGAAGCTACCATCATTTCCAAGAAACTCCATTTAGGAAAATGCTATTCCTGCAATTGTACTGCTTCATGGGAAGCATTAGTAGTTCTGCAGACTGATGCTGCTGCGGCATCTGTCGTGCTTTTAATAGTGGGCTCTGACCCCATGACTGAACAAATACTTGTTTGCTTCAGTTTTCTTGCAAACTAAGGCTATACAAGAGGCTTTTTACACTCACTTAAGTTTTAGTACCAGAAAACAAGGCACAAGAAAAAACATCGGAGGGGTGGGGGCGGGGCAGGGTGGGGTATCAAAGAAAATGCCAAAATTACCCTTTTTGCACTGGTGTTAATCTGGCCAGCTAAATGTTATTTTCCTCTTCCTTTTGTTGTTACTAAACATTATGACTGGTGAGATTCAACTTGATTAGTATCTAAATGACCTAAATTGGGTGAATGGCTTTTCTGCAAGTGAATGTTTTTATCCTATGAGCTCAGGCAGCAATTACTTGAGCTTAGGCTTGGCAATTCCCAAGACACACATATGCTTACAAAAATCTTAAAGACAGAAGACTTTGGACAATAATGATGTAACAAACAGCTCATTTTAAATACAGACAAATCCCAATACTTAAAATATACCATGAGATGTGAGTCCTGTGAGATAATGAACGAAAATTTTAGTGACTGCGTCCCACACACACGATAGGGGAACAGCTCAGGAATAGTAAATTAGGCCAATACCTGAATGTTCATTATTGTAAACACAAATAATTCCCTGTAGTCATCTTGCCCAAATTCTAAAGGTTAACTTTCTTGAAGGGTCTTCTGACTAACTGCACGCTCCACAGAGTATTCAGAACATCGCAGAAATTAGCCTATACAGTTATTGCCATTTGTCAGCTATCAACACACAGGAATTGCTATGCTTCCAAAGGCTTTCTTCACAACTGGAATGAAAAATAAAAAGCAGTAGTGGTGTATATTTACCACGACACCATCCTTTCTTTTTTTTCGGGGGGTGGCGGGGGGTAAGAAAAAAAAAATACTCCTTGCAATAATAAGGAAGAATAATGCAGTTAATTAAGCTGGCTACCTCTCAGTCTTGGTCGCTTGATAATGGAATCTAATTCGTAGTTTAGGCCCAAGGAAGACAATGGAATTTCATTTTCTGACAAATGTTTGGTATTTCCATTTTCAACTCACAAGTGCCACAGAATCTCTCATACTTTACTGTTCTCCTACAGGGTGTACGTCACTTTAAGTGTACGTTAAATACTTTGGGTATTTATCCTAGAGCACTTGGTGTGCCAGCTGGGTGAAACCCAAGCATTTTCACTTTGACTCTAGTAACTGGAGATGATTCACCCCTGTCATCTCAAACAGTGTCACCAAGACCCTTGTATTAAATGTCACCTGAAAGGCAACAAATTTAGCAGCATTACTGATATATATGCTGACAATACATAGCATAATAGGTTATATAGCTCTAGGCTCAGATTTCATGTTAGGTTCTAAGGGGACTGAGGAACTTTCCTTTTGTGAGGACATTTCTATACTTTACTTTCCTCACATAATCTACTGATAACATTAAAGATGTCCAATTTATAACTTAACTAGTTTCTCCAGTAGTAAAACACTGTGTTCTGCTTGGTTCAGTGCAGTGCGCTTGGTTTACACACATTCAGAGAACACATGGCCAAAACAAACGGACATAAAAAGAAAATTACATTTATTGCAATGCTTTGATTTTTTTACTCTTTTTCTGTGTTTTATCAGAAGTTTAAGTAAACAACAAGTGTTTTATATTTCCAAAACTGACAACATTCCATTGTCTTCCCCACCCCACTACAATTAAAACACCTCATCACAACATTTATTTAGAAAGCAAAAGATACTTCTTTCTTTATCACCCAATTAAACACAAGTACAATTAATTAAATGAGAAAAATATTAATTATTCCTCATTGATTTCGGTCGTGTTAACTGTTCAGGATCTAACACCAGCCCCAAAACCTTCTTAGTGTAGAAATGACAGAAATTAAGGTGGTCAACTAGAGGACCATAATAAACTTTACCACAAGAACTGGTAACGTCTTAAACTCTCTAAAACCATTTAACTACTGTCCCTAAAATGTTCTCTAAGGGATATCATTGTCAATAATGGATATTTATAGACCATCTGGGTGAAATAAGTCAAGGAATTTTTCTCATACCTACACTGTAAATTAATTATCTCTTCTTTGATCTTCCTTCTGCTCCAGTCTACTTCTGTTAAATGCCTCCACATGTTGTATGGCACAGAACAAAGCATGCTTGAACAACACGTTGATGTGTACAAAGTTCTGCCTACTTTCAGTTATGGTACCTATGAAATGCAGCTATTCCAAATCATGCCATTATAGGATTCATATTGCTTGAGGAAGGTAGTTACAGGACAGTAGTTACAGTCTCATTCCACTTTTGCTCCAGCACAGTCCAAAGAAAATATCCACCTTGTTCTTATTTAAAGGTTTCCTTAACACTCACCATCGGTAGCTAAGTTATTTTACCATTTGGTGTACCATAAATTCAAAAGCTTCTATAAAATCATCATTGCTTTGGGGTGTTGTTTTCTACATTATCCAAGATGATACTATGTTTCTATAAAAAAATCAAATTCTTCAAACAGTGGAGGTGAAAATGCCCCTCATATGTGTTACAATGTTTCATATGGGTTTCCTGTCTCACAAACTATACAAATATGGGTTTATAGATTCTATGATATTTGTTTAGTTTGTGAGACAGAAAATCCATGTGAAACATTGTAAAGAAATCATAGAATCATAGAATGGCTA